>NC_092878.1:102972285-103074785 GCF_028372415.1 Notamacropus eugenii | reverse complement strand
CCCCCAAGAGTCACCAGCATCTCCAAGTGGAGAATTTCTCTTTGGTCCGTGTAGATAAGTGGCCTGGATCCTGGTGCTCATTTTGCTTGACTTACTCAAAGCTACCACCACCAGCATTTAGATTATTTTTCTGCTCAAACATGAGATTTGTGTATCACCTTGTTTCTGACAGAAACATCAGTCACAACACCCACCTTGTGTATGACTTGGGAATAATAAGGATTTTCAGAGAGCAGCTAGGCAGAACAACCCTGTCTTTGTTATTACTGCATTCAGTTTTAAAAAAATCACTTAAGTGCCTACTCTGTGCTAGTCAAAAATATCCCTGCCCTCAAGGAATTTATATTCTCCTGGGAAAATGTCCATTGGGCACACAATTAAGTAAACATAAAAGCATCTACAAAATAATTGAGAGAGAGAGAGAGAGAGAAATATTTCATAGAAAAGATTACATCTAAGCTGTCTAGGAGGCAGAGGGAAGGAGGGCATGCAAAATGTCAAAAATCCAATAGGGTATTTCCAAGATTAATTCTCAGCTCTACCTTTCCCCACGTCAGATCTTAAATGCTGTTTTTTAATAATAGGAGATTATCTTTTTTCTAATTCTCTCACATAATTGTAGGAATTGGCCCGTAGAATTATGTAGTAGGAAAATTTGATTCAATCGTTTTCTCTATCCTCATGGTAAAGAACTGTGACTATGTTATTCCAAAGGCATTCTGTCTGTTTCCCTCCCCTGCCTCACCCCCTACCTGCTTTTCACATGGTTCAATGTGACATTTCCATTTGAGAACACACCTACAAAGTCCATGTTGTTCCCAGGCATAAAAGACATGAATTCCAAATTCCAAAGAATCAGTCCATGTTCCATTCATTTAAGCATTGGTTAAGAAGTCCTCTGCAGTTTCCTTTCCTATGCTGGCTAATGAAGCTATTGAGAAGTAAGGTTACCTTATGAACTAATAAGCAGGCCCTTAATCAACTCCAATGGGCCGATCTCTGTGCACCAACCATAGCCCGTGCGCTGGTTTTACAAGCTGCCCTACACAATGAGTGAGAGGTGAGGAGAGTGTGATAGAAAGTATTCTTAACAAGTTAGTGAAGCCATACCATTATGTCTCCTATTATGAACTTTGTGTTGATGGGAGATATTATTTCTGCTTTCAATGAGGTTCGGAGGCTATAGCTAGCTTATTGTTAGTAGGGAGGTAGGTAGATAGAAAGATAGATGCATAGATATGTAGGTAGAAATGGACAGATGGACAGAACATGATAGAAATGGGTAGATGGACAGAAAAATGATCAACAGAAATGGATAGATGGAAAAATGGTAGATGGAAATTGATAGATGCACAAAAATTGATAGAAATGGATAGATGGACAGAAAAAAATAGGGAGACAGAAATGAATGATGGACAGAAAAGTGATAGAAATAGAGGGGTAGAAAAAAACACAGGCAGATAGAAATGGATAGATGGACAGAAAAATGATAGATAGAACTATTTTTACTTATTATTATTATTTTGTTTTGTTATCATTATTTGGTTTACTTTGTGCCAGCTACCATGCTGAGCACTAGGGATACAAATACAAGCGAGATAATCCCTGCTCTCAAAGAGCTTATATTTTAATGGGGAACAACACACAAAGGAGGAGCTAGAAAGGGATAAGGTAGGAAGTCTGGTGTGAAGATGACCAGGAAGTGATGGGGAGGCCTGGTTCTGGGCAAGATAAAATGAAAGGTCACCTTTGAGAGCCAGGGGACCCAGAGGTAGGGTCCATAGTTGTGCTGGAGGAGGTGAAGATGGTGACCTTTACGGAAATATTTTTTAACTGAATCTGTGATTGTGTTGATTTTATAAAGAGCTCCTGATGAGGAACCTCCTTCTCCCAATTCAATCATCACCTACTCTATAACTTTAAGTCTTAGAGAGTTACTTGGGGAGCTGGGAAGCTAAGTGAAACATGCTCAGGGTCACTCAGCCAGTATAGTTAAAGCTGGGACTAGAGCTTTCTGAGACAACTCTCTGTCCTCCAGGTCCTGGTGTCTATGTTTGGGAAATGGGACACATGTGAATTCTGAGCCTTTGGCTGTGTGCATACTGGCGGAGTTCAGCATCCCAGAATGAAGGTCATAAGGAAGCCTGTGAAGTGCCTTCCAACACTAGATCTGTGATTCTATTACCAGTCCTATTCTCAAGACATCCAAGGGGGAAGGGACCTCCAGAAGCATCAAGATGGTCATTGAAACCATGGGAGCAGATGAGATCACCAAATGAAAGAGTAGAGAGGAAGAGGACTCAGGATAGATGCTTGGGAACCTTGAGGGCTAGTGGGTATGACCTGGGTAAAGATCCAGCAAAAGAAACAAAGAAGGAATAGTTAGAGATGTTGGAGGAGAACTAGGAGAGATTAGTGTCATGAATACCTAGAAAGAGGAGAGTATCAGGAAAAAGGGGGAATCCATGGTGTTCAAAACTGCAGAGAAGATAAGGATGAGGACTGAGAAGTCACTGAATATTGGCGATTAAGAAATTTGTAGTAACTTTGGAGAGAGCAGGTTTGGTTGAATGAAGAGGTCAGAAACTAGACTGCAGAGATTTAAGAAGAGAGAAAAGGAAAGGGAAGTGAAGAGACCTATTGTAAAGGACTTGTAAAGGAATTTAACCACAAAAAGAAGGAGAAATATGGGACAATATCTAGTAGAGATGGCTGGATTAAGTGGTTTATTTATTTATTAATTTTTTTGAGGATGGAGGACACCTGGGTGTGTTTGTGGGCAATAGGGAAGCAGCTGGGAGACAGGGAGCAATCGAGGATTAGTGAGAAAATAGAGATGATGGAGGGGATGAGGCAGGGCAATCTGCCAGAGAAGACAGGATGGGATGGAATCGCTCATGCATGTACAGGGGTTTGCCTTGGTAAGGTGAATCAGGGGTAAAGGAGGCAGAAGGCATCTTGATGATGTGAGGAGACGAGAGGAGCAGGGGAGAGGAGGAAGCTGTCAGCTAATGGTCTCAATTTTTTCAGTGAAATATGAGAGAAACTTATCTGCTGAGAAGGTGGGGATGGTGGAGTTGGGAAGTGTTTGAAGAGATGAGAAGCCACTGTGGTGAATGGGATAGCGAATTAATTAGAGAGGTATAAAAGGATTGCCTTGACACAGTGAGAGCCCAGTTGAGATTATATAACAGAAAGCTGCAGTTGAGAGAATGAGAAAGGACAAGGTGTAAGATGGAACACAATTTGTTACGTATAGAACACAGGATGGATTTGATAGCTTAAGAATGGAAATTGGGTTGAGAGGGCTAGGAATAAGGGAACAGTTAGTAGGGAATGGAGGAAAAGGTTCAAACAATGGCACCCAGGGGTTCAAAATGACAGGGAGTGGGGGGAAATGACAAGGTGCGAGTTTGTCAATCATTGGACAGTGAGTTTTAGTAACTTATCATTGTCTGCGGGGTTTGTCCTGGGGTGGAGTTGTCCCAGGGCATCTGGAGGCTGTGTGTGATTGAAGTGCCCAAGCCTAGGTGATCAGTGAGGGTCTATTTCCATTTTCTATTTTTTATTATTAATATTAATGTTATTTCTGTTTTTTCTATTTTTAATCTCATTGCTTGGTACATAGTAAGCATCTAATAAATACTTTTCCATTCATTCCCTCAAGGGAATTTTCTATTCTTGTGTCAGTTGAGTAATTGTGTTAATAAGCTCCTACTATGGATGATGAACTGTGTTAGGCACTGGGAGACATAAGGAATTGGAAAAAGATAAATGGAGTTTTCTGTCAAGTACAAAGACAAGAAAGATGCATAGATGACCATGATACACCATAATATAGGATTTGTACATAGGGCAGGTGGAAACAAAGTTCTTTGAGGGCTGAGTGGCAAGAGTGTTATTGACTGTAGGGATCAGGGAAGCTTCATGGGGCAGGTGATATTTGAGTTGAATTTTAAGGATTTTAGCTGGCCAGGCAGGTGGCAACGAGAGACAGTCCAGGCAAGCAAAGGTGGAAGACCGAGAAAGAGCAGGACATGTTTGAATCTGAATTAAGTTCAACAAACATTTATTTTAAACTCTGAGAGAATTGATCTATGACCTAATCTCTAGTTTTATCAGTCATTTGGTGTTGTAGTAAAGTAAGCACCATAAAAGAGGATCCATCATCTTTTATTTGCAGGGTGATACAGTCAGACAGCTAGAAAATGAGAGGCAGCTGTAATGCAAAGGAGAAAGCCCTCAGATGAAAGGGAAATAGTTATTTGCTGACCTGTAAGGCAGGACAGGCAGTTATATATAAACCATTTTAAAGTTGTTTTCTTTTGGGTGGTGCTATATATTTTTATATGGACTATAATAGGATAGTCTTATTTTTAGAGGCCAAAGAATCCAGACTGATGTCTGTTAATCAGACATTGTAGAGAAAGTAATCTAACTAGTGAGAAGACAAGGTAGATAGGGGACCTTATTAATACTATGACTAAAAGTTTATATGTGTATGTATCTCTATGTAGTAGGAATATATGTTTGTTTTGGGGACTGAATCTATGATTCCATTGGCATATGGAGCTCCCGTTAAGAAAATTCCAGATGTGAATGCAGAGTAATCTCAGTTCTACGACTTGTTAGACTTATAAAGTTTTGGGGGAGCCCTGAGAAGTAAAATGGGTGCCCATGGTCCCAAAGACATGACTCAAGCCTGGGGGCTCCTCACCTCTCAAGGTGTGCTACCTATCCACTATACCATGAATGCCTATCAACCAAAAGTTTATTAAAAAATATTCTTCACATTCCATCCTCCAAGGTATTAATGTCACTGAGAATATTTCATAGTTTTATTTCCTCAAGGCTAAGAGTCACTTAGAACAAGGACATATTTTAAAAGGAGACTAGAGTTGGCTGAAAGAATATGGTTTAAAAGGGAAAAAAAACATCATAAAAATCTTAACTTTTTAGAGCTTGATTGTAAAATGGGATAGTCCTTTTCCTCTTTTGTGTTATCTGTTTGATAGCATGTATAAATCTTCGACACATATATTATCGTTGTAGAGTATTTGAGCTAGGAGAGACCTTCAAGATCATTTAGCCTGACACTCTCCTTTTATAGATGACGACCTATAAAGGGGAAATGATTTGCCTAAGGTGATACAAGTGGTATAATTCTATCAAACTTCTCAGCTTTCCCAAATTGTACCCTTAAAGTGCTCTATATTTCTGCCACTGCAGGAATGCTTGGAGCAAAATGGCGGCAAGTGAAATAATCTCATTTTGAAGGAGAATCAGTTCAGTCCAGCCAACATTTCTTAAACACAGTGCTGTGTTAGGTGCCATTAGTGATATAATGATTACGTGTTATGATCCTGTCTTTTTCTCAAGAAATAAATGCAGAAAACTATTACATAGTCAAGAGAACACTGTGAATTTTTAGGGAAAAGGTTATCAGTTGGAGAAATCAGAGAAAGCTTCCTGGAGAAAGTGACGCTTGCATTGGGCTTTACAAGGGCAGGAATACAGCAGGTGTAAGAAAAGGAAGAGAGGACATTCCAGGAATAAATATCTGCATGAACAGAAATAAAAAGGTAGAAAAGTACAGGATGTATGCCAAATATAGTGATTCATCCAGTTTATCTGGGATATGGACTATATGAAGGAGAAGCTAGAAATATTGACTGGTAGCAGTAGGAAACCACTTTTGAGCAGAGAAGTGATATTCTCTGAACTACTTGTACGGAAGCAGCCAGACGGCACAGTGGATAGAACACCAGGCCTGTAGACAAGAAGACTCCACTTTATCAGTTCAAGTCTGGCCTCTGACACTTACCAGCTGTATGACCCTGGGCAAGTCACTTAACCCTGTTTGCCTTAGTTTCCTCATTTGTCAAATGAGCTGGAGAAGGAAATGGCAAACCACTCCAGTATCGTTGCCAAGAAAACCTCAAAAGAGCTGAGGATGAAATCTTGCAGAGTTGAGATGATGAGGAGCTAGCAAGTGAAACATCGGAATTGGAAACAATAAGACAAGAACCTGGACAGTGCGGTGTTTCGAAAGCCAGGAGAAGTGGTCAACTGTGTCAGTTTCTACAGAGAGCTCAAGGAAAATGAGGGTGATGACAATGCGATGACTGGGATAGGTTGTTGTTGTTCAGTCATGTCTGACTCTTTGTGACCCTAGTTGGGGCTTTCTTAACAAGAATACTGGAGTGGTTTGCCATTTTGTTTTCCAGCTCATTTTAGAGATGAGAAAACTGAGACAAATGGAGTTAAGTGACTTGCCCAGGGTCACATAGCTAGTAAGTTTTATCTGAATTTCATTATTTTTTTTTCTCATTCAATAAAGTAATTCTCTGGTAGTTTGATTGGTGAACCTTTTAACAAATTAATTTAGGTAGTATTGTCATTTTCAAAATTAACATTAGTTCATCTTATTCATGGACAATTAATGTTTTTCCACTTATTACTCTGTGTTTCTGTAAACAGTTGATTTTATTGTATTTATATAGTTCTTGTGTATATCTTGGAAAGCAGGCTCCCAAATATTTTGTACATTCTGAAGTAATTTTTTAAAAATAAAATGATTTGTTTTCAGTTTTCAACAATCACTTCCATAAGTCTTAAATTTGCTCCCTCTCCCTCCCAAGATGGCATGCAACCTTTTATAGGTTCTACACATACATTCTTATTAAACACATTTTCACATTAGTCATGTTACATAGAAGAATTAAAATGAATGGGAGAAAGCATGAGAAAAACTGAACAAAATATAACACAAGAGAAAATAGTCTGTTCATTCTGTGTTCTGACACTATAATTCTTTCTCTTCATGTGGATGGCATTTTGCCTCAAGAGTTCTTTGGGAATGTTTTAGGTCCTTGCATTGCTGTGAAGGGTGAAGTCTATCAGAAACAGTCCTTGTGCACAGTGGTTGTTACTGTGCACAAAGTTCTCCTGGTTCTGTCCATTTCACTCAGCATCAAGTCATGTAAGTCCTTCCAGGCCTCTCTGAAGTGCTCCTGTTCATCATTTCTTATAGCACAATAGTATTCCGTTAATTCATATACCACAACTTGTTCAGTCATTCCGCAAATGATAGACATCCCCTCAATTTCCAGTTCTAGGTCACCACACAGAGAGCTGCTATAAATATTTTTGTACATGTGGGACCTTTCCCCATTTTTATGATCTCCTTGGGATACACTCCTTAAAGCAATATTGCTTGGTCAAAAGGTATGTACATTTTTGTAGCAATTTAGGCATAGTTCCAAATTGCTGTCCCATTCTGCAGTAATTTTACATGGAATTCTCCTTCTATCTCTTTAATAGGTTGAATTACTACTATATAGATATCCTTATATTTATATGGATTTATTTTATATCCTACAAGTGTACTGACAATATTTACTGTTTCAATTCACTTTTTGTCAGTTCTGTAAGTACTCCATCATGCCATCTGTAAAAAGTGATAATTTTCACTTAAGGTTTGTCCACTTTCTGCCTCTTTCTTGTTCATTAGTTTTGGCATTTTATATTTTATATATTTTTGTAAATATTCATTTATTTTGTTTAGTTTAGTTTTACCACCATATAGTTGGGGGAAAGAAGTTTATATGAGTATCTTTCAGTTCATTTGTTGTAAATTCCCCTTTTTCATTTTTTTATACTGCTAATTTGATTTTTCTCTTTCTTATTTTTAATCAAATCAGCTAATTTAGGTTTGTCTATTGTACTGGGTTTTTCTCAAAATAACCACTTCTAGTATTATTTATTAATTCAATTTAAAAATTTTTACAGATGAGGAAACTGAGGTAGAGAGATGATTAGTGACTTGCTCAGGGTCACAAAGTGAGAGTCCGAGGCAGATTTGTCTTCAGGTCTTCCTTACTGGAGACCCAGCATTCTTATCTACTGTATCACCGAGCTGCCTATTTATTATCTGTTTAAATAATGCTATTCAAAGCATGTTCATGATTTTTGAGAAGTCTCACTGTTCACCCACTTCCCATACTCACATCATTATTGTTGTTGTGTTTGTCCTTTGTTTTCGAAAAAGACCATGACATCAGAGAAATGATGCCATGACTTGCACTTGACTTTGTTTTGAGTTTGGGAGGACTACACAAGGTCACATCTGGATCCAGTGGGCAGATATTCATCAGGATAACTGGAGATAGCCCAGGATGCAATGGGAGACCTTGACCTTTTTAGGCTGAGCTTTTCAGGTACTCACTTGGAAGAAGGTAGCACCCATTGAGTGAATAAACCTCTTTAAGAAGTATTCAGGGAGTGGCCCTTTTAATGAGCCAAAGGAAAAAAATAAATCACGCTGGGAGGGAAAGAGAAACTGTTACTATTGATAATCACTCTAAGGTAGCCATTAAGAGGAAGGAAGGAAGGAAGAAAGGAAGGAAGGAAGGAAGGGAAGAAAGGAAGGGAAGGAAGGAAGCTGATGTACTCTCAGGCTGTGTTTGCCTTTCGTTTTTGAAGAAGACCATGACATCAGAGAAATGATGACTTGACTTTGTTTTGAGTGAGGGAGAGCTGTGCAAGGTCACCAACCTCACTTTTTCCTCCTGGGCCATCTCATATCATTGGTTCCTTACTCAACATACATAATTAATTCTCAACCTCTTTCAACTTTGATCACTTAAGAACAGTTCATATTGATCTATTGCTTCAAATTTTGCCATTTCCGTTATAATAACCCTGTGAAGTCAGTAGCACAGATGTTATTATTCCCATTTTATGAATGAGGAATTGAGACTTACAGAGGTTGTTACTTGCCCAAGATCATGCAGCTAACAAGTATCAGAGCTGGGACTCAAACCCTAGCCCACCTCAGTCTGTGTCTCTTTCCATTGAACCACACTGTCTCTTCCTTATTATCATTTCTTTGATTTTGCAACATGACCCAAGTCAAAAAACTTCTTCACATTCTCTTTTGCTTTCTGTATGTATATATGTGTGTGCATGCATATATACAATAGATGTCCATAAATCTGCATAAGTACATGTATAAAATGGTGTTAAATTCTAATGGAAAAGGAACAGAAGATGATAATATTTGCAGAGGGCAATTGGAAATGGCACTAAGGAGGGAACTTGAAGATATTCGGAGGGAGGAAAAAACTGATCTCTAAGCAGGAGACTATACATAAAAATGGAAAGAGGATCTGCCAGGACAACAAGAACAGTTTGAGAACCAGAGTCCTTTGGCAGAGGGCAGTAAGTCAGGGAAGGAGGCATTTTTTTACCCACTCTTCCCTCTGACCCCACCCTTTTCCCTGCTGACTCAGTGTCCAGTTAGGGCAAGTTACTTAACGTCTCTCTTCCTCATTGCTCTCTTTGCAAAATGGTTATACTAATTCCTGTCCCTGGGGATAGTGAGTTTTAATGTGAAGATGTGATATGAGAGAGAAAGATAGAGAGATTCATGGCTGGCTAGATAGATAGACAGATAGACAGACAGACAGACAGACAGACAGACAGACAGACAGACAGACAGATAGATAGATAGATAGATAGATAGATAGATAGATAGATAGGTAGGTAGATAGATACAGGGAGATAGATGAATGGAAAGAGTGATAGATACATAGATAGATGATGCACAGATAAAGTGGATGGAGAGAGAAAAAGACAGAGAGATGGATAAAGATGAGGTATAGATAGAATGGTGGATATAGATGCATGGATGTGTAGGTGATAGAGACAGAGAAACGAATGGATAGATGGATAAATAAAAACAGAGATGATGGATAGAATGATAGATAAAGGGTTGATAGACAGAGAGATAATAAGGACAGAGGATGGCTGGATAGATAGATGATGAAGACAGAGGGATGGATAGATGATAGAGACAGAGAGATGGGTGAATAGATAGATATAGATTAATGATATATAGTAGCCATGAGTTGATTCTAAAGATAGATGATTAATAAACGATAGATGTAGACATATATGGATGATAGTATATAGATGTTAGATACATAGATAGTCATTGAATTTGATTTAATGTGGAAACTATTTCCAATACTCATTTCTTGTCATTCCAGTCTTAGAATTGAAATCAGCCTTAGCAGAGATGAATGCATGGGGCAGAAAAGTATTAAATAGAGCATTACAAGATCTCAGAGTTGGAAGGGACCTTAATAGGCATCTCATCGAACTCAATCTCCAGTGTTATATTATCAAGCCCCAGGGAGTAATAACTTCTCACCTCTGAAGAAAGTCCATCTCCCTGTTAGATTGCTCTCATTCTTAGGGAATTTTTTCTGACATCAAACCCAAATTGGCTTCTTGGCCACTTCCACTTGATCCACCCTCTACTTAAGATCACCTGAGCTTTTGCTTTTCCAAATCTGTCACATTGTTGACATTCTGATAAAATCCCCATTACACCCCCCACTGCACTATTGTTTAGTAACAACTTTTCCCATCATATCCTTGCAAATATAGTACAAAAAAACCCCTCAAACATCATATACTTTTTGCAACTGAAGTCTAGGACTGTATGTTTATCTCTATTATTAGTATTGCTTATTATAGAACCTTAATTTTAATTAATAGAATTAATATTGAGGTTCTAGCCACTGTTCTAATGTGTCCAGATCTTTTTAGATCCTGACTCTGTCATCTAGCATGTTACATATCCCCCACAGCCTCGTATCTTTTCCCTTCATCAAAGTCTTTGATAAAAATATTGAATGCTATAGAGCCAGGGATAACTCTCTCCGTAACTATAGTAAGATATCTCCAAGATGACATCCAGAGTATTCTTTAAGGCTGGTCCTTCAGTCGTTTCCAAATCCACCTAAATATGCCATCATCAATCCCACATGTCTCCATGTTATCCTTAAAGATACTAGAAAAGACCTTATATAAACCTTTGGTGAAATCCAGGCATACTGGATGTCTATAGTATCTCAATGCTCTACTGGTCTAGTTATGTTGTTATAAAATAAAATGAGATGTGTGGCATGAGCCATCCCTAGTGACTAGCACAGTGCCTGGCACATACTAGGCACTTAGTAAATACTTACTGATTTAATTGGTTGATCTATTCACGAAGAAATCTTCCTCATGACCTCTGTTTCCCTTTCTAAGGGATCAGAAACCACCCCTTCAACGATATGTTTTAGAATTTTGCCAGGATTTGAAATGCCTTGACTTACAGTTTTCAGACTCTACCCTTTTTCCCTTTTTTGAAAATCAGGAAAGCATTTGTCCCTTTTCAGTCCTGGGGCACATGTCCCATTCTTTATCCTTTCAGAAAACATCTATTAGGCACTCAACACTCACCCAAAGATAGAGTTCATCTGATGAAAGTACTCTTTTAGGGTTTCCTCACTTATCTTGGGGTAAATCAGTGTATCATCAGTGCTTAAATCCAAAATCCAACTCTTTGTCTCTTGGTGCTTATACTCTACCTGGGGAAATCAAATGTACATTAATGAAACAACTGGACAACCGTTCTACATGGATTTGTGCAAGAGAGTTGACTATTCCTTAAAAGATCAGAGATGGGCAGTAACAAACTTGGACTGGTAAACTGTAGAGGATGGAAATAAGACTTCACCTAACGCAAATCACTTTTGCAAAGTCAGAGAAATGGAATGTACAAGACACGAGGGGGTTGAAGGAAGATTGCCTGAAAAAGAATGGATAAACCATGTTGGGAAACAGCTAGAGAGGAGGTTGGGAAAGGAACCAGAAATCTCCTCTCCTGCTTTATTGCTGCTAGCTCTCCAATAGCATTTTACAGTTAAAAATCATTTTGCTTAGAACAACATCTCTGTGGTCCAAGCATAATTATACCCATAAGAGGAAACTGAGGTTCAGGGGTTCAGTGTCTTGGCCACTGGCCCACAGTTTGGTAGAATTGAAATCGAGGCCTGAACCCAGGTCTATTTCACCAGACAGTTGGTCAGCACTTTTAAAGAGCACGACAAATGTTGGTAAAAACAGTCCCTACCTTCAAAGAGCTCAGATTTTAGAGACGACAAAAGATTAACCTCAGTTTTGCTTGGAAAGTAGCACCTTCTTTGACTGGATTGTGGGATCTAGCAACTGAGTATTTTCTTTGCAGAGGGGAAGGATATTAGCTCAGTTGCACATTACTCCTTTTAAGGTAATCATTGTTTCTATGGTGTCTGAACCTAGTGGTGGTGTGAATTGCAGGAATTGTGGTCTTCTTTTTTTAATTTTTATCTTTCTAACAGAAAGTGAAACAACAGACAGTGTGCCAAGTGATGAAGAAAGCACAGAGGTGAGTGTGGGCGGGTGTTGAACCCCGAGAGAGGTGCTTTGGGAAAAGTCTTGCCAAATACCAACTTGGTTTAGCATTTGATAGAGAATGTTTTTGTTGGAGGATAGGGAGAATGGAGTGAGGGTGGGGAGGCAAACCAGAGGCTGGCTGCTGCATGCTGCTCTAGCAAGGATCATGAATTTTAAAATCAGGTCATTGGAATTAGATGGGAGAAAATGAGTAGAGAAAGTAAAAAAGAGAAGTAGTGCTTTCTAAATAATGCATATCAAAATAAAATGATAAAAGTGAGAGGCCTGTCCAACTGGTCAGTACCACAAGTAACCTTAAGTTATTAGTGGAAATGTCATCTGTCCAGAACCATGTAACCCTGTATACAGAGAAGCCAAGCACTCTACATATAGTTTGATTTTCTCTCCCTTCCTGTGATCCAGGGCCAAGGTGGTTTTTGTGTTTCATTTTGATTCTGAGCCTGCCTCCTTGAGATTTTCCTCCTCCCAACAGTGATTACACAATGACAGGAAGTGACTGTAATGGTGATAGAGAACCTTCTGATTTAACTCATTGGGGTGTGTGTGTGTGTGTGTGTGTGTGTGAGAGAGAGAGAGAGAGAGAGAGAGAGAGAGAGAGAGAGAGAGAGAGAGAGAGAGAGAGAGGAGAAGATGTAGAAGGAGGTGGGAAGGAAAGGAGGGAGAAAAGGGAGAAAGAAACTGCAAAGAGAAGGGGAAACAGAGGGAAAGAGAGGGGAGGGAAGAGGGGGGAAAGACAGACGGAGAGGGAGAGAGACAGAATGAAAGAGGACCAGAGGCAAAAAGAAGAAGAAATACACTTTTCAAGGATAGCATACGGACTTGAAGGACAAAGTGTGAAGATATAAATTGTGACTGAACATTCTGGAATCAAAAATCTCACTATGTTTTCCTCAAAGACACATGGCTGGACCCCAGCTTCATGCTTGGAAGGCAGTGGTGATTCCACTGAAACTAATTTGGAAGCCAACAGGAACATTGAGCTGCCTGCTGAGAAGTTCCTCATTTTATTTCCTCTGAGCCTGTGACTGACTCCTAGTAAGAGTCACAGTATGCGTAGCCTACTAGTATAATGGGCATGAAACCCAATGAATAATTCTTAATTTTGGAATCGATAGAACTACAGTGTCCCCAAACTGATCTGCTACCATCTTTTCCTCCATTACATAATTGTCTTGTCTTTGAGGAGTTAAAGAATTCTTAACCTGGTGGCCTTGAGCATTTATATATACATCCATATGTGTGTGTGTATACGTACACACACATATACATATATGTGCATATATGTGTATGTACACATACGTAAATGTATTTCAACATAATTGGTTTCCTTTGTAATCCTGTGTTATTTATTCATTTAAAAACACTCAGAGAAAGGTTCCATCAGACTACCAAAGGGGTCCAGACACAGGAGAGCTTAAGAAGCCCTGCTCTAAAGTGAGAGTACTGGGTTCAAAGCCTGCCTCTGACATTTACTAGCTGTGTAACCTTAGGCAGACCAGTGCCAAGCCCCAGTTTCCTCATCTGTAAAATGAAGGGGTTGTGCCAGATGCCCTCTGAGGTCCCTTCCCATCCTAGATCTCAGTTTTTACAGTCAGAGAATTGGAACTGTGTGAGGGAAATCCTTGCTTAAGTTACAAATAATCACATATACATATTGTTTAGTGAAAACTAGGTCTGTGACTCTTAAAAAAATGCATTTGACAACAAATTTATTCTCTGGAGGAATAAAAATATTTTTTAATGTTTTATTTTAAAGCAAAGCAATTTAAAAACCTTTCTGAAGTGAAAAAAAAGCTCTTAAAATTTTCTTTTCTTTGAAAGGGACGGCAACATTGGCTGAAAAGAAACATTGAAGGCAAACAGTACCTAAGCAATATGGGGATAAGGAACAGTTACCTGCTTCCCAGCATGGCGACTTTCGTGACTTCCAACAAGCCGGATCTCCAGGTTACCATCAAAGAGGAAAGTCATCCTATGCCTTATAACAGCTCCTGGCCTATCTTAACTGACCTCCCCCTAACGTCTTCAGTCTCTCAGGCTCCCACCAGTAGTCGGCCTGACCAGGAGACCCGGGCCAGCGTCATCAAGAAAACATCAGATATCACCCAGTCAAGAGTCAAGAGCTGCTAAGCCTTTGATTGTGAATTTTGGCTACGGCTGTTGAGGATTTCCTTGTTTTTATTTTCGTTTGTTCGTTTATATTTTATTTTTCTCTTTGAACACCTACTTTAGACAAATCGAAGAGGGGAAAAAGCCTTGACAATAGAACATTAATTGCTATGTCCTACTCCAGTACTGGAGCTTTTTTTTAAACTCAGGACCCTAGCCTATCAGTAAGTCTCTCTAAAGCTTGTTGGATCTCCCAGGACAGAACTTTGGGCCTGCTCATTCAAGTCTCAGGACTTCCTAGGACCATCAACACCCTCGGTTGGGGGCTGTGTCTCTCATAGTCAAGGCCAGGGCAAGACGGAAAGCCTCAGAATGGTAGAGAAAATGTGAACTTGCTGGAATTTTTAAAATCTTTTTTTTTTTTTGTGAATATGTACATAATGCAGTACTAGCAATATTGCAGTCTGCTTTCTGCACCTTATCTGATGAAAGCACTTACAAATAGGCCTTTTTCATTATCTTGCTCTAAATTAATGGCACATTCAGATCCCCTCTTTTTCCTTTCCTCTTCTCCCCCAAAGTCTATTCATGCTACGTGTCCATAAGGATGAGGGGGAAAGAATACTGATCTTCTGTACAGATATCACATTTTGAGACTGCTTTTTAAAAATGTTTCTAATCTGCTATGCTTGAATGCCACGCGGTACAATAATAAACCTATCATGAGGATATTATGCAAATTCCCAGATTTGAAAAACAAACACTCTAATTCTAACCAGAGCAAGCTTTTTTAATTTTTTATACAGGGGAATATTTTATTCAAGGTAAAAATTCTAAAGTGAATATAATTGTTTTTTATCTTTTCTACAGCAAATTTATAATTTTAAAATTCATTTTCTTGTTTATCAGCAATTATTATTACATCCTTGTGGCACATTTTTTTTAATTTTGTAAAGGTGAAATAGCTTTTATGAGCTCATGTAGCAATCAAATTATCCTGTGGATTGATAATAAATAAATATGATATAAAGTTAAATTTTTAATGAGCATCTTGCCTGGTTTTCTTTAGTCTGCTTCAGAGCAGAGTGCATAGGGAGTGATCCCAGAAAGACTTGAGTTCAAGTTCCATCTTTGATATGTACTTGCTGTGTGACTGCGGGCAAATTATTTAACCTCTCCACGCTCTAGGCATCTTGTGGGACAGAGCTTCTTAGTATGTGTGTGTGTGTGTGTGTGTGTGTGTGTGTGTATGTGTGTGTGTGTGTGTGTGTGTTATGGATGCTTTCAGCAGTCTCATGAAACCTACAGATTTCTCAGAATATTTCTTCTAATCATAACTGAAAGAAGTGATTTCAGATTCTTTCAAATAGAGGTAATTAAAACTGAAGATGTAATTTTTCATTTCCATCTATGTTCATGGACATTCTGAAATCTTTCCATGGACCCCTTGTCTATGAAGTCCAGGTTAAGAACTACTGTAGGACTGTATGTTTGAGAAAAGTCACCAGCATGAATTGGTGGAAGGAACTTCCTGACTCTTATACCTTAAACCAACAAAATTGAGGGTCTGATTCCTAGCTCTGTTTCAGAACTCATAGACAATGAATATTAATATTGGTTAATATCAATATTAATGAATAATAGCTAGTAACATTTATATGGAACTTTAAGGTTTGAAAGCTATTTTTGCATATGTTATCTCACTTGGTCCTCAAAACAGCTCTGAGATATATGCTATTATTAACCTGATTTTATAGATGAAGAAACTGAGGCACAGAAAGGTTAAATGATTTGCTCCAGGTCACAAAGGTAGTAACCATCTGAGGCTGGATTTGAACCTCGGTCTTCGTAACTCCAGGTCTGGTATTCTATCCATTTTGCTACCTAGCTGCCTCTGCCCATCGAAAATGGGACAGAGCTGGTGAAATGCTAACCAGCATTCTCAGGAGAGGCCCTTTTAGGGAGCCTCAAGCATTTTCATTTAAGATAGATATCCATTAAACAGAACATGAAGAGTTATAAAGCAACCCCTGTCTACCTCCAAAAGAGAAATTGCAACCAAGAAATACAACAGGGAATAATAGTTCTCATCCACCAGAGAGGTGTTTAATACTTTTTGAACTGTGGAAAACCTATTAGTTTTCTTATGTCCCAGCCTCTCTTCTTTGAAAGGCACACTGCCAAAAACAAAGACCTTAATTCAAGCTCTAAAGAAATCTAACCAAAAAATAAAATAAATGAGAAAGAAGCTAAAGCCCTAAACAGAATTTTAGAAAACTTTGATATGATTTTTCTGATGTTTTTTGAATGGATACATACATACATGTACATATGTATACACACACACGAACTGTGCATAGCATTTTTCCAAATTTAATCATGTCCTGGAACATAAACACCTCACAAACTACAGAAAAGAAAAAAATTCTACACTTCCTTTATTGAATGCAATGCAGTAAAAATTCTATAAAGAGCCACTGGAAAAAATTATTAAAAATCAACTGGATTTATAAATGAATCCTAAAGAATTGTTGGGTCAAAGAACAAATCATAGAGATGACAGATCATTTCATCAAAGATAATGAAAATGATGAGATAACATTCCAAAATTTGGAGAATATAGTCAAAATAATCCTTAGGAGAAAAATAATCTTTGGACACTTTCATTAACAAGAAAAATAAATAGATCAATGAATTGGGATGCAACTAAAATATTAGAAACCAACAATTTTAGACTTCAATGAAATACCAAAATAGAAATCTTAAAAATTAAAGAAGAAATTAACCAAATTTAAAACAAAAAATAATACCCTTGAATAACTAAACAAAACTAGGTGCTGGTTGTTTGAGAAAAATATGCATAAATTACTAGGCAAACTATTTTGATCTGTTATGTGACAACTAAACCAAAAACTTGATATAAATGGATATTTATAAAAATATAACATATCCAAATGAACAGAACAAGAAAGAATATTAAGACAACATAATTTCATAGGAAGAAATTAAATCATGAATAAACTTTGAAAGATAAAACTCCAAGACCAAGTGAATTCTATTAAACATTCAAAGAATAATTAATTTCAATATTAAATACATTACTTGCAAAAAAAAATTTTTAAATGCAGATCCTACCAAATTCCTTTTAGGACACAGATATAGTCTTGATACATAAACCAGGAAGAATCAAAACTGAAAAAGAAAACCAGACCGATGAACATATGTGCAATTAAAAAAATCCTAGCAAAGAGACTAAAACACCATATTACAAAGATCATGCATTATGACCAGACTGGAGTTAAACCAAGAACGCAAGATTGTTTTAATATTAGGAAAACTAGAAAAGCAAAATCAACAAAGATCTTGTGACATTTTCATTACCTCAGAAAACCTTTTGACACAAATAATACCCATTTCTGAAAATCACTTGAAAATGTAAGAATGAATGAACTCTTCTTTAAGATGACAAATAGTGTATATGTAAAGCCAAGAGCCACCACTATTTGTAAAGGAAATAAACAAGAATTCTTTCCAATCATGTTGTTACCATTTCTATTTGACATAGCACTAGAAATGCTGGCCATAGTAATAAGGCAAGAAAAATTGAGGAATTTGTTTTGAACAACCATAGATAAAGAAGAATTGGAATTATAATTTTTCACAGATGACATAATGATATACTTAAAGAACCCTAAAGAGTCAAGTAAAAATAAGTTGAAGCAATGAATAACTTTAGGAAAGGTGGAGGGTATAAAATAAATTCCCCCAAACCATGGGCATGTCTATATAATTCTAATACTTCCCAGCAGGAAGAGATAGAGACATTCCATTTAAAATTATCACAGAATGTATACAATGCTTGGGAGTCTATCTTTCCAAGACACACACAAGAACTGTATAAATACAACTACAAATAAGTTTACAGAAATACAATAGGACTATTATAAAAATAATGTTACTTTAATTTACTTATCCAATGCCATGCCAATCAAACTACCAGAGGATTACTTTATAAGAACTAGAATATAATAATAAAATTCATATGGAGAAAAAAAGTTGTGTCTCAAGAAAATAATGGAAAAAATGAGAATGAAGGGGGCTTAGTACTTCCAGTTCTATTCTAGAGAGCAGTATTGCTAAACCAATTTGAAACTGGTTACAAAATAGATCTATCAGTAGAATAGATTAGATATATGTACAAAGCATACAGAATGTGTCTAGTATCTTGATAAACACAAGGACCCAAGCTACTAAGATATTTGACAAAAAGTGCTGGGAAAATTGCACAGTATGGAAGTAATTAGGTTTAGACCAACACTTCACCTTATATCAAGATAAGTTCCAAATGGGTACTTGAACTAGATATAAAAGTTCACATCATAAAAAAAAATTAGAGAAGTTTAGAAAAATTTAGCTATCAGATCTTTGGATAGGAAGGAAGTTCATGAGATAATAAGGAATAGAGAGGCTAACAAAAGAAAAAAATGGATAATTTTGATTACATAAAGTAAAAAAGGTATAAGCAAATATAATAAAGATAAAATTGAAAGAGAAACAGTTAACTGAGGAAAAAAACATGTTACAGCAAGTTTCTTTGATAAATGTTTCATTTCCAAGATGTATAACAAACTAACTCAAATTTAGAAGAAAAAGAGCCCTCCCCAAATTGAGATGAACATGCAGTTCTAGAGGCAAAACCCCCAGGCTATCTATAGTTTATGGGAAAAATGTTCTAAATCATAACTAATTAAAGAAATGAAAATTCAAGTGATTCTGAGATTCTACCTCATACCCAACAGAGTGGTAAAGATAACAGAAAAAAAGAAAACTTTGAATGTTGGAGGACTTGTGTCAAAGCAGACAGTGATGCTTTCTGAGTGGTCCTGTAAGGAATATAACCATTCTGAAAAGCAATTTGGAAATACATTTTAAAAGTCATTAAACTTTCTCTTTCTCTCTCAATTTCTCTCTCTCTCTTTCTCTCCTGTTTCACTCTCTCTCTCTCTCTCTCTCTCTCTCTCTCTCTCTCTCTCTCTCTCTCTTTCTCCCTCTCTCTGTATGTATGTGTGCTTTGACCCAGTTATACCAGTGCTAGGTCTATACCCGAAAGAGAATTTTTTTAAAAAAGAGAAAAAGGTCTTTTACATTAAAAAACAACAACAACGCAGTAATAGCTGTTTTTCTGGTAGGATAAAGCTGGAAAAAGGGCTGCCCATCAACTAGGACTGGCTAAATAAGTTATAGAATATGAATGTGATGGAGCATTGTACTGTCAGAAATGAGGAAACTGATGATTTCAAAGTCATGCAAAGAATCATATGGACTGATGCAGCGTGAAATAAGCAGAACTAAGAAGACAATTTCTACTACATCGTCATTACAAAAATGAACAGTTTTGAAAACTTATGAAACTGATGAATGATCAAATGAACAGAATGAAGAGAGCGATTTAAATAATAACAACATGGTAAAAACAAGTGACTTTGAGAGCTGTGAGACCTGTGATTGATAGATTGGCCATCCATGATTCTATAGGACCAAAGATGAAGAATGCTATCCATGATGGACAGGTGATGGATATAGGGTGAATTTATAGACATGTATTTTCTATACAGCATTGAGAAAATTTGTTTCACTTGATAACACATATTTGTTTACAAAAATTTTTTTTAATGGTGTGGAAGTGGGAGGGAGAGAAAATAGGTTTCTCTTCATTAAGAAAAATAAAGAAGAGGTGCTACCGATGTGAAATGTTGCATGTACATTCAGATGAAGTCACTGTATTTATCTGCTTTATGAAGCTGTTTAGCTTTGTCAGAAGACATCTCCCATGAAGTAGAAGTAATCTGTGAACATTTCAAATGTGAAAAGAAAACACAGCAATAAAACTTAAAGTTGCCAATTTAAAAAAAGCAAGATTCAGGGCCCAACTGTGCACAGATCTAAATAAATATGTTGTCCTCAATGGAGTGCTCACCCCTCAGATAGTAATATTTGCTGAGAGGGAGACTAACTAACCTTGAGTTAGTCAGTAACCACCTTTGAAAGCCTCTGATTGACCCATAAAGTCAATAAATTAAATAAAATCCATCTTTCTCTCTCCGAGGGGTAAGGATGGAAGGGGGCATGGGTGCAAGGGTGGGCCTCTGTGTGGGCATGAGTATTGAGAGGATTCATGAAAGACACCGTTGTGGAAAGAACAAGGAGTTATTTTTTTAAAGCTTATCTCAGTTTTCAGTGGTGTATATACATATATATATATATACATATATGTGTGTGTATTATATATATATATATCAATCTAAAAAATATGCAGCCTTAAATTTAAAAAGAAATTACTATTCCATTGTTTGGTCTCTTGTAGTTGGGAATTCTACCCATGGATAGTCATTCTACTTCAACGAGCAGGTCCTTTGTACGTCTTATGATGATTCTCACTTAATTTCACTAATGTGAGGAAGTTAAAAAATGAGGAAAGAATCCTCAGTCCAGCGGGTTCAAACTCATATAGAAACAGATCCCTGTAGGCCACATATTGACTTAGAAAACCACAATTTAACATTATCTACGCTATGTTGCATTTTCATTTATTTTGTTAAACATTTCCTGATAACATTCTAATCTAGTTCCACTTCTGGTCTAGTCTTTTAAGAATCTCTTTTTGCTCCAACATTGAGAAGTCTAGTTCCTTATTATCTGCCTATAGAGAAGTCCTGCCTGATTCTAGTCCTAGACTCATGGGATCATAGCTCGAGAGCCTTAAAGGTAGCAGAAGGTAAGGGAATAAGCATTTATTAAATGCCTACTACCATGTGCCAGGCACTGTACTAAGCCCTTTACAAATTTCCCCCATTTAACAGGTAAGCAAACTGAGGCCCAAGGGTCATGCAGCTACTAAGCATCAGAAGGGCATAATTTTCCAAAAGAACAAAATGGTAAAGCAGGACTGAAATGTATGCCACTTAAAAAGGAAAAATGCAAAATGAATATAGCCTAGCAAGAAATGAATACACCTCATGCAATAGGTTTTAGTGGGCAGAAGAGAGGTAAGCCAAGGAAAGCCGGTCCAGCTGCCTAAGGTTTAGAAGCCCCTCCCCATCCTCCCCTCCTTTCTCACTTCCTCCTTAATCCCTCATAGAGCACCCAGATCCCTTTCTGCCAGGATCAGAGTCAAAACAGACTCCAGATAAAATTCTTCTGATCATCTCTGGGACGGTTTGCTCCCTGCACTTCAGCAGCTGTGACCAGTCCTGGTAAACTATCAGCAAAGAAAATGTAATAAACATACACACAGGTGTGCGGATTTAGAGGCAGAATCAAAATAGTTTCAAAAAACTATCCCATTGCTAGTGAGAACTTGAAAAACTGGAACAACTTTGAAAAATATCAATGAAAAACAAAATGATGTTTTTCCTCTAAAAAATGATTGTTTTTCACCAGTCTGGGAAAATAAAGGACAGGTACCTCTGCTCAATTTTCGAGCAGGATTCAGTTGGGGGTGGATGGTGTGGCAATTTTCCTGATCCAACCCTAAAGTACATCTCCATGAGCCAAAGAGAGTATGGTCAGAGGGTCACAGATTTCAAGCTGAAAGAGACCTCAGAGACCAAGCAGCCCATTGGACACATAAAGAATTCTAGGTCCAGCAAGTGAAATGAAATAAATAGTAGCTGTCAGAGGCAGAATTGGAACCTAGATTCCTTGACTAGGGCCAGTGCACTTCATGAGAAAAGAAAAAAGTCATAATTTTTTCCATTCAAATTTATGGATTCTCTGATATCTCTTCACCATTGACTTACAGCAGACAAGTCAATGATGAAGAGATTTCAGAGTCCATAAATTTGGATGGAAATTAAAAAAAATATATATATATGCATAGAAACATATATACATAGATACATAGATGCAAATGCATACTTCTGTATTTGCATCTATGTATCTATGTGTGTATATATCTATCTCCACACATTTGTAGATTTTGCTTTGTTGTCATAGGTTCACTCCTGTTGTCATTTAAATAACAGTCACCATTTTTCTACCTATACATGCAATAAACAGTACACTAAGCCCTGGAGATTAAAAACTAAACAAGAAGACAGTCTTTTTTTTCAAGCGGTGAGAACCAGCTCTTCCGGACGTTTGTTTCCGGTCAGATGGGGAGGCCCCGTGGTCCTCCGGGCAGGGAGCCAAAGCAGATGGTAACGAATCTTTACTATCACCTCCATCATTAAAGCTGTGTCTGTTTCTGACATTGAACTAGTTTACAGAGATGGTTGTTGTCCTTCATTCTTGAAGAGGAGGAAAATGGCATCACTACCAGCCAGTTTACAAAGAACTCTAATGGCCAGAGCTCTCTTTTGGGGTCACTAGTAAGCTAACTGCTGAGCAGGTGGCCAGGGGGCTGTGGCACTCTCAGAGTCAAGTGTGGGATCTCTTCACAAGTGTTGCTCTTGTGGTCAACGGCTGAAATGGTAGTGTGGGGAAGGATGGGGTACTACAATTCCTAGGGCTCGCCTGTCTGAGGCTGCCAGAAGTAAAAAGACTTGGCCATGACCCAAAAGTTAGGCAGTGGTGAAACCAAGACTATAATCCAGGCCATTCTCCTCTCAGGCCAATTGCTGTTCTCATTCTATCATAGTGGAGTTTAATGGAGATGAAGTGATCTGGGCTCTTTAAAGGTGAGTGTCAAGGTTGATATGTAGGTAACAAAGAGGAATCCAATAAAGTGGAAATGTCTGTTTCTCTCTTGAGAAGAGTCTAAGATTTGCCAATTACTTTGTTATCTCATTTGATCCTCCCAACAACCCTGTGAGGTAGATATGATTATCCCCATTTCCCGGAGAAGGAAACTGAGACTGAGAGGATATGACTTTACCAGATACAAACAGAAACATACCTGTTTCACCCCTACACAGATGGCTAACAAGCCCAACCAAGCTTTATTTGTTTTTTTAAACATATATTTTAAATTTATAGGAAAAAAACCAAGCATTTCCATAACAGTATAATAAAAAAGATCGTACATGAAATTGCAAATCTATTATAACCAACTTGCTTTTCCTTTGGGGGGGAGAAAAAAAGGCGGAAATAAATTTACAAGCTTTACTTCAATGCTTAGGATACAGTGCGCCCCTGGGTAAAATCATTTAATTTTTTCAGATAGACTCAGTTTCCTCATCTGAAAAATGAGGGGGTTGGACCGAGTGGTGTCTGAGGTTCCTTCTGGCTCTATTCTGGAATTCTAACGGAAGAATTCTCATAGGCCTCCACATTATTGTTCCCTCACCACTGAGTGGCTTGGTTTCTCTGGCTCAACTCTGGTTTCTCTCCATGCAAAACCCTGCCTCCCCCCAGAAGACAGACCCTGTGATCCTCTGTAGCAAATGGGAGGTTTTTGACGATATCTCTTATTCTGGCCAAACTAACTCCAACAACAGGTGCAGAGTTTCTGCGACAGCGCTACTGAAAATAGTGACTGGAAGGAAGGAAGGAAGTGGTGAGGCCTAAGACCTAGTTTTAGCATAAAATTAGTCTGTCCAAGAACCCTGGGCCTAGCTTCCAGGGCTGCAACATATTTCCTGACAAGAGGGTTTGGAGAGCTGTTTATATTTCTTGAAGAAGAAAATACACACACACAGACACACAGACACACAGACACACAGACAGACACACACACACACACACACACACACACACACACACACACACACACACACACACACACACACACACACACACACACACACACACATACACCAGAGCACAGCACAAACTCTAACATCTCTCTCTCAAAGCTGCTCCTTGCAGGTCTGGTCAACTTCTCAAGTCCCATAAACATGTTCAAACCAGGGCTGTAGTCTGGGTGGAATGTATCTCGCTAAGATTGTGCAACAGCAGCTTGGTTAACCCCTCTTGAACAACATGAACCAACCACACACAAAGCAGACAAGGCAGCCTGGGTGGTGGAAACAGCGAGGTGGGCAGGCAAAACTGCCCCTACAGGTGCTGTGATTGGCTTGAAGTTATCTCCTTCCTTTGGACTCTTTAAAAAAAAGTCTTAGTTTCAGTTTCTAGTAAAATTTGCTTTCTGAAAGAGGCTTTTTCTAAACGTAAACATGTGTCCACACCAGCAGATTCTGTGGTGTGACCCAGAAAGAACCTCAGCACGGCTGAGGGGCCAGAATCCTGACTGTGCCCATCTGTGCCTGGTAGAGGGGGAGTTTCCATATTCCAAAAAAGGTCCATTCAATTCAAATTAAAACTTATTAAACACATATTCTCTGCAGTAATAGGCCCAGGGCTACAAAGACAAAAAAAATGCTTTCTTCCCCTCGGGGAGATGATCATTTATGTACTGTCAGGAGCTATTTAAAATCCTTAGTTTTCTTCAAGGCTTGCTCCGCCCTGCCCCCTCCCCCCCCCCTTCTACATCAGCTTCTTAATCTAGGGTCTGTGAATTTGTTTCATAAAATAACTCTGACATTTCAATAGATGTCATATTTCAATATCATTGGTTCCCTTTGGAATTTTCTGCATTTTACTTTATGCATTTAAAAGCCTTATTCTGAAAAGAAGTCCATAGTTTTAAGCAGGCTACTGAAGGGGTCCAGGACCTGACTTTACATGAAGTTTTTCATGATTCTTCTGGTTGCTTGTGCCTTTCCAAATGACCTTCTATTTATTTAAATATAAGTGTATATGTTTGTACATTGTATACACACACATGCACATGCTGTCTGCTTCACTCATCATAAACTCCTCAAGGGCAGGGACTATGTTGCTTTTGTCTTTTTGACCCCCTAGCATGGGGTCTACTATGCAGTAGGTGTTTAATAAATGCTAGTTGTCCGCTTGATTGGTTCTGACCCCCTAGCATGGGGTCTAGTATACAGTAGGTGTTTAATAAATGCTTGTTGTTTGCTTGATTGGTTCAGCTCCCCAGAAGGATCTGGGACCTCACTGATTTTGATGTTCCTTCCAATGACGCAGACGTGATCCCCTTCATGGCTGCCCATCCTGTGTTATTCTTTTCATATCCTCCCCCAAGATTGCCACAGGAGGTTCACTCAAACATGTTCAGGGTCTTCCTTGGTCTTTTCTGAATTCTGATCTGGGCTGGTTACCTGTTATTTCATATCTTTACCACATGGACAAAGGTGCAGTAATGATCATTATCGTAACAAAAATATTTACTTAGTGAAGATTTACAAAGCTCTTTATATGTATTACTTCATTTGACTAATGATAATTCATTAATTATCATAATTCATTTGATTAATAATAATACTTTATACCCTGTCAGGTAGAGACTACTGTTATCTCCGTTTTACAGTTGAGGAAACTGAGGCAGACAGAGGTAAAGTGACTTGCCCAGGGTCACACAACTAGTAAGTGTCTGAGGGAGGGTTTGAACTTGGGTCTTCCTGACTCCAGGCTCACAGCTCTATGTAGGGTATGGCACATGGGCTGAGCCTTGAAGTGGGCTAAGCATTCTGAGATGCAGAGGTGAGAGCGTATTCTGGTGTTAAAGACAGCTCACAGTATGGGAGAGACTGTCGGGTTCAGGGAAGCCAAACCCAGGACCTGTCCAGTTGGTCACACTCGGATCACCAGACCGATGTGGTAAGCTCTACAGAATTTTGGAATGATGAAACTGCATGGTACCTCATTTTGATAAGTGGCTATGGCATTTATACAAAGTTGCCTCACTAAGCATTTGGTTTCTATTCTCTCTAGTATTATTTCCTCTCTCATCATTTCCTGCAGGTGAGTTTTGTCTCCCTCCCTGTTGTTCAGTCATTTCAGTCCTGTTCAACTCTTTGTGACCCCATTTGGGGTTTTCTTGGCAGAGATATAGAGTGGTTTTCCATTTCCTTCTTCAGCTCATTTTACAAATGAGAAAACTGAGGCAAGCAGGCTTAAGGGACTTGCCTAGGGTCAAACAGCTAGTGTCAGAGGTCAGATTTGAATTCTGGAGATGACTCTCCCTGACTGTATCCACAGCACCACCTAGCTGCCCTTTATTTCCCTAGTTCGATTATAAATTCAATGAAGGCAGGGCCTGGATCTGACACTTTCCTTATACCCTGAAGCACAGAGTTTGGGGTGTAGTTCACAGAATCACAAAATGTAGGGATCATTGAGTTCAACTTCCGTCTTTCTTTTTTCAGATGAGCAAATTGAAGGCCACAAAAGGTAAATAATTTGCCCAAGATCACACATGGTTAGTGAGTGTTAGAACCAGATGTGCAACCCAGGTCTTCTGACTTCAGACCCAGAAACCATCTTTTGCATGTAGAATTATTCCATTTCCATTTAGAAATGTAAATTTGCTGGCAGCCCACAGACTATGAAAAAAAATCACACTTTGGGCTAATAAGGATTTTTATTAAGAACGTAAATTACAAACAAATTCCCAGTTAAATCATGGCCAGGACCCTGGGAAATGTGAGAAGGGAAGAAACCTCATTTGTTGCACATAGGAGGTAATAATACTATTCGCTGTGGTTGTTTTGATACATTACGGCTAGTTCCCACTTAAGAAGTGGTCAAAGGATGTAAATAGGCAGTTTTCAGAAGAAGGAATTCAGAGGAAAGACTGAGACTTTTTTTTTGGCTATAGCCAATGGTAGAATTTGTTTTTCTTGACCATATACGTTTGTAACAGGGGTTTTGTTTTCTTACTTTCTCAGTCAGTAAGGGAAGGGAGAAATGGGAGGGAGAGAATGTGGATCTAAATAAAATAAAATTTAGTCTTAAAAAATGAAAGAAAAATTCTTTTAAAAATAAATATTGTGGCTGAAAGTTTGATTTAAAATAATGCAACTTGAAATGGATTTCTAAAAATTCTCACCACTAAGAAGAAGAGTTAGTCATCTTAGGAGCCAACTGGAATTTGCCAGAAATGTCCGTTGTTGCACTCTAGGAAAATAGAGTTAGAGCTGGGTGCTTCTAGATTAGTAAGAGCTGGTTTGAGTTCTGATTGTAGATTTTTGTTGTTTGTCACTCATTCCCAAAGAGGACCAATCACGTCAGGAGGATGATGTCTTGACTTGCACGTGAATTGGATTTAAGTGAGGCAGAGCTGTGCAAAGTCATCAGCCACACTGTCTCCTCCAGAGACATTGGGGTCCAGTGGCAAGACATAAGTCAAGACAACTGGTAATGGCCCAGCAGTTCTGATTCCACTGAGAAATCTCAGAAAAAAGTTAAACTTCCCATCTGGAATCAAATTGTTCAGTTATGTAGTTACACACCATGCGTTACTGAATGAAGTTTTTCCTCTTCCTCAGTACCTAGCACTATACTATATACTATGCTCTAGTTGCGATGAATTGAATGGAAGGTTCCATAGAGAAAGAGAAGAGAATAAATATTTGTTTAGTGCCCCCTATGTGCCTAGCACTGTGTTAAGCATTTTCCATCTCAATCATTCAGTTATTGTGGAACAGAGAAGGAACTCCCGGATCAACTCCAGAATCATGGATGCTCAGAGTCATCTAAGTTCTGCTTCAAGGTCTCTGCTGATGGGGACCTCAGGACCAACAGAAACACTTCTCTTTTCAATAGCTCAAGTCAACAGGAAGTGGGTTTTCTTTTTGTAGTCAGTCAACAAGCATTTTTTAGGTGTTTACTATTTTCTAGGTTAATGCTAAGTGCTGAGAATTCAAATACAAGTGGAAAGAGAGTCTCAGACTTCAAGCAGTTTACATTCCAGTGGAGGAAAATAACACAAAAGAATGCCGAAAAACTGGGGAAAGAGCGTGGTAGAAGTCTGGGACACAACCTAGAGAGAAATGAGACATGACTGGTCTGGGCAGCCTCCTTAAATGGTGGTTCTGAAAAGAGCCATCCAATCAGAGGGAGGCACCATGGAAGGGAAGGTTACTTCCCAGGGGTAGTGTGAGGCTTGGGATGAAGACCTAAAGTATGGCAAAGCAAGTCCTGAATGTAATCTAGAGAGGAATTAGGGAAATTGCAGAAGGAATATGGTGATTTTGATGCTAGGAGGAACATAGAACAATAGTCATCAGTTTAACCTGGTTCTTTTCAGTGCTGCTTCTGAATTGATTTTCATGGTAGCCAGGATGGAGTATGAGGAGGCTGAAAGGAAGGCCTTCACCAAGTCCTGGCAGATACCCTCCCCATGATGGGAATGACAATCATACCCAGCAGAAAACAGTGGCAGAGGTAACAAAGCAGCTAGGACCCTGGCTCGGTTAAAAAAAAGTCATCAGAATACTAGTTTTCTATACCATCAGAGGCATGAGTTTTCCCAAAGACACGAACCTTGATCATGTATTTTTTTGTTAACATGCATGCCCCATTCTTTGTATTTCCTGGTCATGCATGTTTTCCAAGTATGTCTCCTACTGCACTGGAAGTATGATAATTTATGGGAGAATGTATCCCTGTGTGTATAAGAGAAACCTTTTTTTATCTTATGCTATTTAATACAATATAATGTTTTGGGGTTTTTTTAATGCTTTAAATTACTATGTCTTCTGGCTGTCTCATACAAGAAACACATTTGATGGGGTCTTATGAGCTGGATTAAATGGATGATGACATATCTATAATATACATCTAACACATAACATACCTCTAAACCGGAGTAACATTTGGAGGGTGGAGTATAACTAGGGCAGAGGAGAAGTTGCTATGCTTACTCGGGGAACTGAAATCTCCCTTTCTGCAACTTCTACTCATTGCTTTAGTACTGCCCTCTGGTCACCCTTCTCTCTATTTTTGTCAGTCTTACCACAGTCAAGAAGGTAGGAGGGTTGAATGAGGGGAGCAGGAAGATAGCTGTTACTGCTGATAACTCTAAAGAAATGATATTGTCTGTGGGCACCAGCTAAAAAGCAGATTTTCAAGGGCAGCTATGGGTGCTGTGCCTAGACTGCCAGTATCCATTCCGGTGTCGTTGCCAAGAAAACTTCAAATGGGTTCACAAAGAGTCAGACAGGACTGAAAAGCGACTTAACAACAACAAATTCCTAAATTGAGCCTTGTACTATGAATGTAAATCTGAATCTCTTGACAAGAAGGAGCACAAAAGAGCCAAATGAGATTGTTGCAGCAGAGCAATGGAAGAAAGTCTGGTCACCAAGATGACTTTCCCTATTTGGTCATGTAGTGAGACTCTGGATTTGCTTTCCCAACTCACATGACCATTGGTGAAATGAATGTCCAGAGAATGACTGCTGCCCCTCTCAGGGTTCCAGGGGTACCCCTTGGGGGGCAGTACAATTCTTCTCATGCTATCAACTCAAGCCTCTATTCTGATGTGTTCCCTCCAATATCAATCACCTAGAGGTAATTAATCTGTCTTCAGTATAATCAATGCCAGTAATTAATGCCCTACTATCAATTTAATTAATTGATATATCCTCAATGTCATTGATAATTAATATCAATTAGTTTTTTAAAAGGGGATATTTACTGAAAATATATAACAAGAATCAAAGTACAAATCCATCTCCCCAATGGAGGCATACTCTCCTCCACTACCATGGTTTTAGAAGGTTGTTATAAGACATTTGCTCCATTAAGTTCACTTCCAAATATGGCATAACCAACGGAGGAAGTCCCTCCCTTCCTTGCAGAACATGACTTCTTCATTGTTGAGTGGACCCACCACCAAGCTGGGTCAGGGGATATGCTTGTCAGGACCATATAGCATGACTGCCACCTGATCCAGTATGGTGTCTAGTTCCTGAACCTGTGGTGGTTCCATTTTATAACCTGATTCATTTCATCTCTTACATTCATTCACCTGAAAACAAAAAAGAATGAAATGTATCAGGAAGAGAAAACCAACAGTATTTTGTGAGCAAAGTCACATAGCATTCTGAGCTGGGTAATAAGGACCCAAACTTCTGTCCTTACTCAGAAGCTTACACAATGTCTTCTCTTGATCATCAGCAGGAGGGAGAACCAGATTTGGTCTCTACTTGTCCTTTTGCATGTACTCTCCGTTCTGACTCAGCAAACCATTAAAAGACTGTTTTTTACCGTGAAGTAAGCATACAGGAAACAATCATGGAAGACACGAATGTGCACACTCCCTCAAGTGGAGGTCAGGACCTTCCATAACACATGTCTGAAGCCAGTCTCCCGATGCAAGCATGTGAGTTCAAAGAGGAAGGGGGGAAGGGAAGGATATAAACATTTCTACAGGACCTACTATGTGACAGGCGTGCTTAATATATTATCTCATTTGGTCCTCACAAAAACCCTGTCAGATAGATGCTATTATTAGCCCATCTTACAGTTGAGGAAACTGAGGGAAACAAGGATTAAATGACTTGCCCAGTAGCTCACACAGCTAGCAAGTATCCAAGGCAGCATCTGAGCTCAGGTCTTCCTGACTCCACGTCCAGTGCTCTATCCACTGTGCCACCTAACTGCCTCAGCAGTGGGGAATAGCCAGCTCAAACCAGCTCTTGGGCAGATTGTTAATTTTTAATATGAACATTTATACCTCAAAAATTTACAAACACTAAAAACCTTGATTTATTGTTTTGTTGAATGTCTAGCTTAGATTTAAGAAACTGATGAGAAAATATTAGTAATGTAGATTAAATCTAAAAATGTACCTTGCATAAAAAACATTTTTTGGGGAGAGCTGGTTGTTAAATATTTCCTATCATACCCCCGGCACCAGACTGAGCAGACTGTGAATACTTGCAGGGCTGAGCCCCTGTCAGCTGTTCTTCTGTTACATCTATAAAGGTACTTCCTTATGCTTTGTGTGTCCCAGAGGAAGTTCTAAGCATTGAACTGTGACAAAATGCCAGTGGCCTCTGACAGAAAACTCACAACGACTGTTGTAAACAACTGTTGGATGCCTTACCTATACCTTATGCACCCTCCCCTGTTCTCCTTCACAGATGCCTGTGTTAGAGGTTAATAACCATCCTGTCCTCTTCCTACATACTTTCTCCTCCCTCTCCCTCTCTCTCTTTCTCTCTCTTTCTTTCTCTATCTGTTTTTCTCTCTCTCCTTCCCTCTTCTCTCTCTTCCCTCTGTCTTCTTCCCTCCTACCCTCTCCTTCCCCTCCTTCTCTCTCTCTCTCTGGTGGCAATATTCTCTCCTGTGTCTCTCTTCCTAGCCCTCTAAATGCTTCTTAGTCTCCCTTGCAGCTGCCTTGCTCATCCATCTCACATTCCCTGATGGTAGATCTTTTCTAAGACTCTGTCCTGAGCATTTTTCTCATCTTCCATCTTAGAGACTCCATCAACTCTTATAGATTTAATGATCATTTACATATAGATGACTCTCAAGTCTATAGAACTTGCCCTAATCTCTTCCCTGAGTTTCAGTTACATATCATTCACTGCATCTTGTACATGTGAACCCGGTATCTAGGAGACATCTGAAACTCAACATCTCTAAAATAAAACTAATTGACTTTCCTTCCTAAACTTTCCCCTTTCCAAACTTCCTCATTTCTGCTGAAGGCACCCCCCAGATCTATGTTCTCATCCATTCCTCACTTTTTCTCACTCCACATATCCAATCAGATGCTAAATCTTGCCTTTGCTACCTTCATTACATATCTGGAATCCTCTCCTTTCTCTCTACCTACAAAGCCGCACTCTTTGTTCAGGTCACCATTATCTCTTGTCTAGGATACTGCACCTTGGTCTCCCTGCCCTCCCCACTCTAATTCATCCTGTAACCAAAATTATTTTATTTAAGCACAAGTCTGACCACGGTCTTTTTCCTACTCAATAAACTCCATTAGCTCCTTATTCCCTCCAACATCAAATGCAAACTCCCTTGTTTCGTTTTTAAAGCCTTTCAGAGCTTGGTCCTAGTCTTCACTTTCCATGATTTGCCATCCAATCAGATTGAGCGTCACTCTGTTCTCATAGAGGACAATCCATCTTCCATCACCACACCTTTGCATTGCCTGCTCCCCCCCTCCCCATGTCTGGAATGTCCTCCCTCCCACCTCTAACTAAGAGAGCCCCTCTGTTCCTTCAAGGTTCAGCTCAAGCACCATTTTCTCCATGACAGCTTCCCTTCCTCCCGCTACCTTGTAATTAATTACTTTGTGTTTATTTACATTTATCCTAGTTATATTTATTCTACACATGCGTATAGTATGTACATGCCTATATGCATATACACATATATGTGTATATTGCTTATAGACGGGTGTGTGGATGTGCACATTTGTATTTCTTGTTGGAACTGAAAATTCCTTGAAAAAAAAGATTTCATTCTTTATATTTTTATCTCCAGTGCCGAGCAAGAACTCTGTCAGACAGCAGGTGCTTAATAAATGCTTCTTGTTTTATTGAATATGTGGGTATTTCCATTTACTGGTAAAGGTGACATGGGCTGTGGTAGGAGGAAGCTGTAGAAACCACATGGGACAGTTATTGTGTCTGTGACTGATTAGAACTTTCCCAGGTAGGTAAGCATTGCAATTCAAAGGTGCCACGAGGTGGGCATGCTGTTGTCCAAGTCCGCCTTTTCTTTCTTCACCCGTATTTTAGAGATCTGTAGTGGGAGGGAGAGGGGAAGCAGGTGAGCAAACTTGGACATCGCAAGCATTGTCAATTAGTCTCACCAAGTCCTCAGAGAGGCACTAAAGCCAGACAACAGCATGGGGGGATTCCAGACCAAGAAGATAGCTTTACTTGCTTTCTTTTTCCCCATTCTCGTACACCAAGTGGAAATTCATGTAAAGATGGGACCAATCTGACCAAGGCATGCCTGCCCTGAGGACAGAGCAGAGCTGGCTCAAAGGCCTATGAAGTCCAAAGTAGGGACCCTGATGCTCTGTGCTCCTCTGTTTCATGTTTGTTGCTAACAGTCAGAGCATGTCTGTCTCTTAATGGGTCTTAAAAGACTTCTGAATTGGCTCAAAAACCTCCTGGGCACTAAAGGTCTGTTGTTAACAAAGCATTAAGTTTATGTATTAAGGGAAGAAGACTGGACATTTATCAGAATGGGAAGCACTTAGTGACCGCCTAGGTGGTCAACCTGTACCTGCCTAAAAACGCCTTCAACGACATCCTTATCTGGTGGTCATCTACCCTAAGAAGCCCTGTCTACTTTGGAGTAGATCTGATTGTCAGGAAGCTTTCCCTTAAATTTAGTCCAGGGGCAGGGAACCTACGGCCTCAAGGCGACAGTGTGGCCCTTTGACAGAATGTTTGGATCCTGTCAAAGGGCTGCACTTGAGGGCCTAGAAGACCACACGTGGCCTCAAGGCCCCAGTCCTCACCCCTGATGTAGTCAAATCTGCCTCTGCTGCTTCAGCTCATTGTTCTGCTTTTGGGGATTGAGCAGAACAAGCTTCATCCCTTTGTAAATACTTGAAAAATCATTTATTCAGGCTTATCTATAACTATACTTAGCCCTTGAGATATGAATGCAAAAGTAAGGCCTGTCCCTGCACTCAGAGAACATACCTTCTAATGGGGAGACAGCATATAGAGGGAAATGACAGCTGAGGAGAGGTGCTTTGATTTGGGAAGTTACTGGCAAGGGTGTGCTGAAGACTGCTCCCTTCGGCTATCCCATTGCTCAGTTTTCAGTGTGAGCATCTGTACCTCAGAAATGAGCAAGTGCTACAAAGCAGGGCTTGATTTTTAGTCTTACCAATTGTCTAAATTTACTAAAGTTATACAGAAAATGTTAAAAATCAAAATTAACCTTAAAGGATGTCCTCATACATTGTTCCCCACCCTGAAAGTCAGTTGTTGAACATTTATCAGCACACCACTGTTTGCAGGAATATTGAGTGTTTCTACAGGAGAGTACATTGAACAAAAACAGTTGAGTTGATAACAGTTTAACTATTGGAAAGGGGAGATGGAGGTTGGGTGGGGGGAAAAGAGGGTGTACCCATGGCGACAAGATAGTTATTGAGAGGATATTTGGTGAAGGGAAGGATGGCCTAGGCTGGGACTAGATGTAGTGGAAGGCTGAGGGCAATGGTTAGTCAGGACAGTTGGGGTCGGAGGTGGTTGTTTCTGGTAGTGAAAGGGTTAAATCCTCCCAAGTATGGTATCTGGTCTGTGTGGGAAAGTAGCTAGCCATAAGGGGTCTGGAGAGTAAACACATCCATCACATTCTCCCTCAGTCTTCTCTACACTAAGTATTCCCAGTTACTTGAACCAGTACAGCATGGTCTCAATACCCTTGCCTGTCCTGGGAGCCTTTACTTGACTGCCCTCCAGTTTATAAATGTCCTTCCTACATTTGGCAATTGAAACTGTGTGTAGCACATCAGATGTGGCCTGACTAGGGCAGAGACCAGAGGAACCATCATTTCCCTCATTATGGAGGTAGTGCCTGTAGATACTACCTAAGACCCCATCAGCATTTTTGTCTGCCATTTTACAGGGCTGACTCACATTCAACTTTGTTATGTTTCTTCTGAAGGATCAACAGAATACTTAAAAGGTGAGGATTTCAATGGTTGAGAACTGGCAGGAGATGGTATGCTGGTAAATGTTCAACAGTCAGCTCTCCTGAAAAGAAAAATGTGGCTGGACACATTTTTAAAATGTAAACTGATTAAGGGTCACTAGGTGGTGCAGTGGATAGCACACTGGCCCTGCACTCAGGAGGACCTGAATTCAAATTCAGCTTCAGATGCTTCCTGGGTAAATCACTTAAACCTGATTGCCCCTCCTGGTCCCAAATTTTAACCTGCTTTATTAACCTCACTTTCTTAAGTCTAGGTAATCAACAAAACAATAAGTCAAGCCCTGATTTTTTGCCATTTCCTGAGATATAAACAGTAATTGAAAATTTAACAACTGGTTCAGGTTAACTGGCATGAACATACCTAGGAAATGATCAGAGTTAGAATAATAATGTTAGAATCAAATGAGCCTTAGCCACGATCTAGCTCTAGCCCCTCATTTTATAGATCAGGAATTTGAGTTAAAATGTCTTGATGAAAATTGCACAGTTTTTTTGTAGCAATTTACCAGAAGAATGCAGGAACATCCAAATTTGAGCTAAAGGGAATATGAGAGAACAGGCATAAGTCTCATCCCATAAACACGGTGGTATAAACCACATATGTCATAACCATGACCCCATAGTCTTATAAACTAATCCAGCTGTTACCTTTCCTCCTAGCTCTAAGATGGTCTAGAAACTTCCCGTTGATCTCACTACTGGAGGGTATAGAAGTCATATAAAATGAACGCTGCTTTCTAGGAGAACAATGGAAATCTGCCCTGCCTTGGAGCTCTTTGAATCTCAACCTAAGGCTGCTCTTGAGTAGCTATGAGGAAGAGCTAAACATGGACCTTGACTTAAGACTAAGGGCTCTTGGAAGGAATGGGAACTTTGTTTACATATGGAATTTCTATTTGCACATGAAAAATAATATAATATAATTAAAATACCAATAAATGAGGATAAAACCCAATTTGAATTGTTGATATAATGCTAATGGTTTCGTTCTGAGATTGTGATACAGCCTTCCAATGAATACTCAAAGGGTGTCAGAGAGACAGAGAGAGGACGTACTAATGATAATTGGAAAGAAAGATGCCATCTAAGAAATGTATGCTCATAAAAGAAGCAGGACCTAGAGAAACTGCTCCATTGAGTTGAATGGTTATGTTAATGGCAGAGGGGGTGTTATGGGAGCACAGAGACAAAGATAAGAAAGTGAGGATGGGTTATGACTCCTGTAGGAAACCAAAAAGGAATTTTGTTTCCACAGGGTTAAAACTCCTTCCAACTTTAAGTGACAGCAGTTCATCAGAGCTGTGACCTAGCATGACCAGGTAAAAGGTGGGAAGCTTGTGTGCAGGCTTGGTGAGCTGTTTGAGGAGAAGCCTATCAGAGAGGAGAACATGAAGTGAGGTGTTCAGGAGGCTTCTTGTAGCCATTAGATGGTGAGGCGGGAGATTCCAGTTTGGAACAGTATAAAGGGGCTTGCATTGGTCTGAACGAATTGTAGCACTCCCCTAGGAGCTACGCGTTCATTCAAGGGGAATGAAGGCAAGAATTAATGAAAGCTTTCCTGATTTCACAACAAGTATTGTTCTTTGTTTAAGGTGAGCACTTTTCTCTCATAGTAGGGAATGTGCCCTCTTCTTGTAAGGACCATAATTAAAGATTATTCTGAGCTTTAGTTTTATCTTTGGGCCAGGTATGAGTCTTGCTCTAGGTGGGGTGGGGGATTGGGAGGTCCTGTGTATAACAATTCCCATCAAAGGGAATTCACATTGATCAGATCATGGATTCAGTGAAGGATTGGAGAGGAAAGAGTGCATGTCCTAGTGTAGCCATCTACACTAAGAACTATCAGGAAGAGAGTTTAAATTCTATCCTCGACACTTACTAGCTACGTGACCCTGGGTAAATTACTTAACCACTTTCAACCTCAATTTCCTTATCTAGAAAGTGGGGATAGTAATATCACCTAGTTTACAGTGTTATTATAAAGATCAAATGAAATAATAAGTGGGAAACACTTTGAAAACCTTAAAGCACCGTAAAAATTAGCTGTTTTTTTTCTTTTTAGAACAATGCGCAGAGAAACGCAGAGTTCAGGTGAAATGTTCTGCCCATGACAATCCAATTCAAACCAATGAGCATTTATCACACGCCTTCTGGGCAGCAACGTGACACAGTGCACTTGGCATCAGGAAGGTTCATCTTCATGAGTTTACACTCAGCCTCAGACACTTGCTAGCTGTGTGAACCTGGGCAAGTCATTTAACCCTGCTTACCTTAGTTCCTGGTCTGTAAATTGAGCTGGAGAAGGAAATGGCAAACCACTCCAGTATCTTTGCCAAGAAAACCCCCCAAATGGGATCATGAAGAGTCAGACATGACTTAAACAAACCACACAACCACCACCACCCTTTTAGGTACCCAGGCAGTGGGCTAGATGCTGCTGGAGATACAAAGATAAAAAATAAAACAGAACAGTTTCTGCTTCCAAAGATCTTATATTTTATTGAGAGAAAACAACGTGTCCAGAAATAAGCAAATCAAAAAATATATACTAAAATTCCTGGACACTAACAAATCGGGAGGTGGGGAAAAGTGATCAGAAAGTTCCAAGAGGCACTTGGCAGAAACCTTGAAGGGAGCTAGAAATTACAAAAGGAGGGGAGGAATATGAAAAGATTATAAAATAAGGAAGGAAAGTATTTCGGAAATGAGCTATTACTGCCCATGCAAAAGCAATGAGATTGAAATGGAATATCATATCCAGAGAACAGTAAGAAGGCTGGTTAGGCCAGAACAATAACATGATATTGGTCTGGTGGGAGAGGGTGGGGACAGATTGTTAAGGGCTGTATTGTTTTTTCAATCTCTGAGACAATCCATGGTCAAGTCACTGCTGTGGGGATATCAATTTGATTCCTATTTTTTTTAAGTCAGGGTCATTAATTTCTCCCGGTGTTCTAACCCTCCTTTATTGGTTTGTGTCCCAGGATTTCTTCTGCCCTATTTCTGTTTCAGAGATATCTCATTTATTCATGATCATCTGTCAAAAGAGGGAATAAGACTAGAGGATTTCTTGGGTCCTGTCTGAACCTATGATCCCCACTAGTCTCTCTCCCCTCCTCTGCTCCATTTTCATTTGCCTTCATGAATGCTAATCCCATGTACCATTAAATACCTATTCAGAAATCTGGCTGCATGCTGTATAGGAAGAGAAACTCAATGAGTACCAGTGGATTCAAGTAAGGCATGACTATGGAAAATTAAGTTGGTTTATTAAATGTTCTGGAAGCATAGGATTTGACAACTATCCTTCTTCTGATGCCTCAGGACCCCTTTCCAACTTTTCATTACCCCTTTCCAACATCATGCCTGGATGCAGATTACCTCCCATACATCCTAGAGAAACTGAGATAAGCACCCTTTCCCAGAACTACTTCTTGAAATATCTTGATTCTCTTTGAGCTCTATGCTCCCATATTTACAGAGCCAGGGTCAGGCTGCCTTCCCCTAATGGGTGACACAAATTCCCATGGGATCTTGGGAGAAAGGGACTTTAGGGACACCAGGATGTCCTTTGTGATAGGATGTGAAGCTGGAATAGAGGAGTCAGCAGTGATTTCATTTATTCAATGTCCATCAATAAGTTTGTATTAAGTGACTACTATGTGCCAAGCGCTATGGGGATACAAAGACAAATGGCAGTCTTTGCTCTTGAGGAACTCACAGACTAGTGGAGGAGACAGCATTAAACTAACTTTGTACAAACAAGCTATATGCAGGATAAATGGGAAATAATCAACAGAGGGAAAGCATCAGAATTAAGAGGAATTGAGAAAGGTTTCCTGTAAAAAATGGAATTTAGCTGGAACTTGAAGGAAACCAGGGAAACCAGAAAGCAGAAATGAGGAGGGAGGAAAATCTGTGTCCAAGACACAGAAAAACCTGACTGTTCCCCAATAAAAATGCCTGGATTAGGGGGATGGAGTGTATTGTGCAAGGAACAGTAAGAGACTAGTGCCACTGGACCAAGGTGTACATTGGGAGAAGGGGGAAGGGTCAGTGTGTAAGAAGATACAAAGTTGGGAGGGGGTGAAGCAAATAATGAAGGGCTTTGAAAACTAGACAAAGGATTTTTTATTTTATCCTGGAGGTGATAGGAAACTACCAGAAGTTAATCAATTAGGAGAGTGACAACTGTCAGACTTTTACTTTCGGACAATCTGACAGCTGAGTGGAGGATAGAGTAAAGAGATATAGGAGGCAGACAGACCCACAAGCAGGTAGTCTAGGTGTGAGGTCCTACACCAGGATGATGACAATATCAGAGGAGAGAAAGGAACATCTATAAACTGTCAGAGCAGAAAGTGATCTTGGGGGTGGAGCCAAGATGGCGGAGTAGAAAGACACACATACACATAGCTCCGAATCCACAGCCCATAGAACATCTGTAAAAAGGAACTCACGGCAAATACTGGAGCAGGAAAGGCCACAGAACAGTGGAGGGAAGGAGATTTCTGTTCCAGAGGGACCTGCAAACCTCTCGCAAAAGGTCCTTTGTGCCGCGCACTGGGAGCCGAGCATAGCCCTGCCCCGGCCGAGGAGAAGATCCAAGCGGGCTTCAGGGATGGGATCTCCAGCAGCCACGCGGGTCCCTCCACTCACAGGTGACGGGGGTTGGTGAGAGGGTCTCTTTGGCGGCTCGAGAGGGGAGTGGGGTGCTCCCATAACTCAAGCCCCCTCAGGAGGCAACAGCAGAGGCGGGAGCAGACCAGGGCTCCCCAAGCAGGCAGGAGCCTGGATCCATTGTTGTCTCTGCATAAACCCCCCTGAGGGAACTGAGCTCGTGAGGCAGCCCTGCCCCCACCTGAGCACCTGAACTTGATCTCACACTGAATAGCAGCCCCACCCCTGACCAAAGCCCTGAGTCTGGGAAGCAGCATTTGAATCTCAGACCCCAAACTTTGGCTGGGAGGATCAGGAGGTGAGGTGGGTGTGAGGAGAATATTCAGAGGTCAAGTCACTGGCTGGGAAAATGCCCAGAAAAGGGAAAAGAAATAAGACTATAGAAGGTTACTTTCTTGGTGAACAGGCATTTCCTCCCTTCCTTTCTGATGAGGAAGAACAATGCTTACCATCAGGGAAAGACACAGAAGTCAAGGCTTCTGTGTCCCAGCCCACCCAATGGGCTCAGGCCATGGAAGAGCTCAAAAAGAATTTTGAAAATCAAGTTAGAGAGGTGGAGGAAAAGCTGGGAAGAGCAATGAGAGACATGCGGTCAAAGCATGAACAGCAGGTCAGCACCCTGCTAAAGGAGACCCCCAAAAATGTTGAAGAAAATAACACCTTGAAAAATAGGCTAACTCAATTGGCAAAAGAGGTTCAAAAAGCCAATGAGGAGAAGAATGCTTTCAAAAGCAGAATTAGCCAAATGGAAAAGGAGCTTCAAAAGCTCACTGAACAAAACAGTTCTTTCAAAATTAGAATGGAACAGAAGGAGGCTAATGACTTTAGCAGAAACCAAGAAATCACAAAACAAAACCAAAAGAATGAAAAAATGGAACATAATGTGAAATATCTCATTGGAAAAACAACTGACCTGGAAAATAGATCCAGGAGAGACAATTTAAAAATTATGGGACTACCTGAAAGCCATGATCAAAAAAAGAGCCTAGACATCATCTTTCATGAAATTATCAAGGAAAACTGCCCTGAGATTCTAGAACCAGAGGGCAAAATAAATATTCAAGGAATCCACAGAACACTGCCTGAAAGAGATCCAAAAAGAGAAACTCCTAGGAACATTGTGGCCAAGTTCCAGAGTTCCCAGGTGAAGGAGAAAATATTGCAAGCAGCTAGAAAGAAACAATTCAAGTATTGTGGAAATACAATCAGGATAACAGAAGGATCTAGCAGCTTCTACATTAAGGGATCGAAGGGCATGGAATAGGATATTCCAGAAGTCAAAGGAACTAGGACTAAAACCAAGAATCACCTACCCAGCAAAACTGAGTATAATACTTCAGGGGAAAAATGGTCTTTCAACAAAATTGAGGACTTTCAAGCATTCTTGATGAAAAGACCAGAGCTGAAAAGAAAATTGACTTCCAAACACAAGAATGAAGAGAACCATGAAAAGGTGAACAGCAAAGAGAAGTCATAAGGGACTTACTAAAGTTGAACTGTTTACATTCCTACATGGAAAGACAATATTTGTAACTCTTGAAACTTTTCAGTATCTGGGTACTGGGTGGGAGTACACACACACACATGCACACGCACACGCACACACACATAGAGACAGAGTGCACAGAGTGAATTGAAGAGGATGGGATCATATCTTAAAAAAATGAAATCAAGCAGTGAGAGAGAAATATATTGGGAGAAGAAAGGGAGAAATGGAATGGGGCAAATTATCTCTCATAAAAGAGGCAAGCAAAAGTCTTATTCGTGGAGGGATAAAGAGGGGAGGTTAGAGAAAAACATGAAGTTTACTCTCATCACATTCCACTAAAGGAAAGAATAAAAGGCACACTCATTTTGGTATGAAAACCTATCTTACAATACAGGAAAGTGGGGGATAAGGGGATAAGCAGGGTGGGGGGGATGATGGAAGGGAGGGCATGGGGAGGAGGGAGCAATTTGTGGTCGAAACTCATGGGGAGGGATAGGATCAAAAGAGAATAGAAGTAATGGGGGACAGGATAGGATGGAGGGAAATATAGTTTGTCTTATACAACACAACTATTATGGAAGTCATTTGCAAAACTACACAGATTTGGCGTATATTGAATTGCTTGCCTTCCAAAGGGAAGGGGTGGGGAGGGAAGGAGGTAAAGAAGTTGGAACTCAAAGTGTTAGGATCAACTGTCAAGTAATGTTCTTGCCACTAGGAAATAAGAAATACAGGTAAAGGGGTATAGAAAGTTATCTGGTCCTACAGGACAAAAGAGAAGATGGAGACAAGGGCAGAGAGAGATGATAGAAGAGAGAGCAGATTGGTCATAGGGGCAATTAGAATGCTTGGTGTTTGGGGGGGAGGGGACAAAAGGGGAGAAAATTTGGAACCCAAAATTTTGTGAAAATGAATGTTAAAAGTTAAATAAATAAATAAATAAAAATTAAAAAAAAAAAAGAAAGTGATCTTGGAGGTCATTTGCTTTTCTACTTCTTCATTTTACAGATGAAGAAACTGAGGCCTGAGAGAGGTTAAATATCTTTCCTGATGTCATAGAAGTAGTAAAAAGCATAACTAGGTTCCAAATCCAGAACATTTGATTCCACATGCTCTTTTTACTGAGACAGCTGTGGCTACCTGCATTAGCAGCTGCCACTCAGCAAACGGGAGGGTTGCAATGATGGTGGTAGCCCTGCGACCCCAGTCTGATAAGAGCTTCTACTCCAATCGGAAGGTGGCAGCTCCTGAATTTAGTAACCATGGCTCCTTGGTCCACTTCGGCTCATCTTTCTGTTAATGATGTGTGACTCTCTCTGTCTCTGTCTCTGTCAGTCAGTCTGCCTGTCTCTCTCCCCTAACTCTTTTTTCTCTCAGCTCTCACCCCTTTCCCCCATAGCTTCTTTTTTCTTCCTTCCACTGGGTGTATTGACTTCCTGTTATTGAGGCTTCTTCTTCCCACCCCCATCCTCATTCCTACCCCCATCTTGGAGGGAAGCCTAGTTCTATAGGGTTGGGTGGGGCTAGAGAAGGAGATGAGAAAATTATATATGCAAATATTAGACAGAATGCATGAGAAAACAGAATAACAGGTACAAAAAATAGAGGACATTAGAAGAAGGGGCGATGACTTTGGACTGGAGTAAATAGACTTTTATTTCTTATTAAACAACAGCAGATAATTATACATTGAAATCATATTATTCATATGAAGGGCTATTAGAGTCAACAGCCTGTATGGCTATCAGTGAATGGAAACTCCATAGCAACTAGGTGAAAAGGCAGGAGCATGGTGGAGTCCTCACTATGTGTGACCTTGGATAAGTCACTTATGGGATTTTGATAGGATCAAGGGCTTTGACTCATTTTTCCCATCCATTTTTTCCTCATTTCCCACTGGCTGCACACTTTTGCATCTCTCCATGGTGCTCCCAGGAATCTCATCTTGCAAGATCACATCAACCTTAGTACTCACACCTCAACAATACCTTCTAAAAATGTCTAAATATGTCAGACTGGTATATAGACGAGGGGGGGAGAAGGGGGAGGGGAATGGAGAAGGAGTGGGTTTTTTATTTTTTGGCTTTTGAATAATATTTCATTTTTCCCATTTACATAAAAAAACAATTTTAAACATTCATTTAAAAGAAGTTTGAGTTCCAAATTCCCCCCTCCCTCTCTCCCTCCTCTCTCCTCCCTAATGGTGTATAGGCTCTGGGAACCCCCTTGAAATCTCCTTGAATCTTCCCACTTGATGCAGCACTCACCTGAGGCTATAAGCCTTTTTTTATGGCTATGTCCAATTCTCTGTTTCACTTAACCTAGCTTCATTGTATGTTATTTCCAGATTGCCTTCTGCTACTTCTCACCCTTGACCCTATCAAAATTCCACTCTCTCCATTCTTGCTGCAAGCCTCTAGTCACTCCAGCCTATTGGCTACTCCCATCAAGATCCTTACCAGACCCCCTTTTCCCCAGACTATTTGTCCAATCCTAGGTCCCTCCCACAGTCTTTCTGTATATAAGATCCATCTTGGTCTCCATTAAGTGACTCAGACTCAATTTGGCCCATTTACATTAGTGTTGTAAATGTTTAGATTCCTTAAGAGTCTATCCAATATGGTGGATCTTCAACAAAATTTGTTTTTCTTTGAATGAAAGAAGGTGTGAGTGGAATTCATTCAGGCAGGACCCGTGCGTCGTTATTTCAGTCCCAGCACCCACAAATCTCAACATCTTCTCCCTGAAACTGTAAGCAATTTGGTGTAGATTATACATGTGAAATCAAGGCATGGTGTTCTCTAACAAAAAATTGCCTTGAATGCAGCTAGACAGTGCAGTGAATAGAGCACTGGACCTCTATTAAGGAGACAAGTTCACATACAGCTTCAGACATTTATTAGCTGTGTAACTCTGGGCCAGTCACTTAACCTTTGCCTGCCTCAGTTTCCTCATCTGTAAAACAAGGATGAAAGCACCTACCTCCCAGGGTTGTTGTGAGCATAAAATGAGACAATATTTGTGAAGTGCCTTGGAGATGTCAAAGTTCTATATAAATGCTAACCACTATTAAGATTATGAAGCAGTTATATCAGACACAGGGAGGCTATGTGGTGTGATGGATAGAACACCAGGTCTGGAATGAGGAAGATGAGCCTTTCTGTGTTCAAATCTGGCCTCAGACACTAACTAGCCATGTAACCTGAGGAAGTCACTTAACCCTGTTTGCCTCCGTTTCCTCATCTGTAAAATGACCTGGAGAAGGAAATGGCAAACCACTTCATTATCTTTGCCAAGAAAACTCCAAATGGAGTCAAGAGTTAGACACGAATGAAAAATGACTGAACAACATCAAACATATATGTATGTATGTATGAATGTATGTAAGTATGTAAATGCATATGTATAGTACTATAAGGTTTGCAAAACACTTTGCAAGTATGCAAAGTATTAGGAAGGCTTAGTTTGTAGAAGAAAAGACTGGGGGGAGGAGTGGGTGAGGAGGGAGTATGTCTCTATCTCAAGGTAGAGTTTAATAATAGTTTAAACTATTTTCGAAAGTGCGATCATAAGGACAAGGGATTCGACTTGTCCCCAGAGGGAAGAATCAGAAGTAATAGGTTTTTCAGACATATAGATTTTCACACAATTTCAGAATTGTAGGCAAAACCAGGGGCTATAAAGTCCAATTATTAGCCCCATCAAAAAATCTCTCCAGAATATAAAAAAAGATGGTAGGTAGATTTCAGAAAAAACCTGGAAAGACTTACATGGAGTGATGCAAAATTAAGTGAATGATGATCAGCTATGAATGACTTAGCTATTCACAATAATACAACCATGCAAGACAATTCCAAAAGACTTGTAATGAAGCATCCCATCCAGAGAAAGAACTGATAGAGTCTGAATACAGATCAAAGCATACTATTTTCATGATAAATTTTTTTCATGTTTTTTTCTTTTGGTCTGTTTCTCCTTTTACAACCTGATTAATATGAAAATACGTTTTATATAATTGAACATATATAACCTATATCAAATTACTTATAGTCTTAGGAAGGGGAGAGTGGAGGGAAAGAAGGAGAAAGTTTCAAACTCAAAAATTTCTTAAATAATGTTAAAAATTGTCTTTCATGAAATTGAAAAAAAATAGTCCAAAATTTTTTTAAAATTTCTCTGCCAAATCTGACAAATAGTCATCCAAACTGAAGGACTCCAGTAAGGGTGAATTCACTATTTCCTAAGGCAGCCCATTTCACTTTTTAGACAGCTCCAATCATTGTGAAGTTTTTCACCTTCTTTACATCCATTTGCTAGATACAAGGAGACACTATTTTAAAAAATATATTTATTTAATTTTAGTTTTCACAGTTCATTTTCACAAAATTTTCAGTTCCATTTTTTCTCCCCATCTCTCCCCTCCCCCAACCCTAAAACACCATGCATTCTGATTACCTCTTCCCCTACTCTGCCCCCTCTTCTATCATAGCCCTCCCTTTCTTTATCCTCATCTTCTCTCTTTTCTTGTAGGGCAAGATAGATTTCTATACCCCATTACCTGTATTTCTTATTTCCCAGCTGCATGCAAAAACAATTCTCAACATTTGTTCCTAAAACTTTAAGTTCCAACTTCTCTCCCTCCCTCCCTCCCCACCCATCCCCACTGAGAAGGCAAGCAATTCAATATAGGTTATATATGTGTAGTTTTGCAAAAGACTTCCATAATACTCATGTTGTGAAACACTATATTTCCTTCTATCCTTTCCTGCCTCACATTTATTCTATTCTCTCTTTTGACCTTGTCCCTCCTCAAAAGTGCTTACTTCTAATTACTCTCTCCACCCATTTGTCCTCCCTTCTGTCATTCCTCCCACCCCACTTGTCCCCTTCTCCCCTACTTTCCTTTAGTATAAGATACATTTTCATACCAAATTGAGTGTGCATGTTATTCCCTCCTTAAGCCAAATGTGATGAAAGTAAGCTTCACTTTTTCCATCTCACCTCCCCCCTTTTCCCTTCCATTGATAAAGCTTTTTCTTGCCTCTTTTGTGAGAGATGATTTGTCCCATTCCATTTCTCCCTTTCTCCTCCCAATATATTCCTCTTTCATCCCTTATATATATAACCCCTCCAACTACTCCAATACTGAGAAAAGTTTCAAGAGTTACAAATATTATTTTTCCATGTAGGAATGTAAACAGTTCAACTTTGTAAGTCCCTCATGATTACTCTTTCCTGTTTACCTCTTCATGCTTCTCTTGATTCTTGTGTTTGAAAGTCAACTTTTCTATTCAACTTTGGTTTTTTCATCAAGAATGCTTGAAAGTATTCTACTTCATTGAATGACCATTTTTCCCCTGAAGTATTATACTCAGTTTTGATGAGTAGGTGATTCTTGGTTTTAATCCTAGTTCCTTTGACTTCTGGAATATCATATGCCAAGGCCTGTGATCCCTTAATGTAGAAGCTGCTAGGTCTTGTGTTATCCTGATTGTATTTCCACAATACTCCAATTGTTTCTTTCTAGCTTCTTGCAATGTTTTCTCCTTGACCTGGGAACTTAACCTGGAAACTCTGGAATTTGGCTACAATATTCCTAGGAGTTTCTCTTTTTGAATCTCTTTCAGGAGGTGATCAGTGGGTTCTTTCAATATTTATTTTACCCTCTGTTTCTGGAATATCAGGGCAGTTGTCCTTGATAATTTCATGAAAGATGATGTCTAGGCTCTTTTTTTGATCATGGCTTTCAGGTAGTCCCATAATTTTTAAATTGTCTCTCCTGGATCTAGTTTCCAGGTCAGTTGTTTTTCCAATGAAATATTTCATGTTATCTTCCATTTTTTCATTCTTTTGGTTTTGTTTTGTAATTTCTTGGTTTCTCATAAAGTTATTAGCTTCCATCTGTTCCATTCTAATTTTTAAAGAACTATTTTCTTCAGTGAGCTTTTAAACCTCCTTTTCCATTTGGCTAATTCTGCTTTTGAAAGCATCCTTCTCCTCATTGGCTTTTTGGACCTCTTTTGCCAATTGAGGTAGCCTATTTTTAAAGGTGTTATTTTCTTCAGCATTTTTTGTGTCTCCTTTAGCAAGCTATTGGCTTGCTTTTCATGATTTTCTTGCAACATTCTCATTTCTCTTCCCAATTTTTTCTCCACTTCTTTTACTTGATTTTCAAAATCCTATTTGAGTTCTTCCATGGCCTGAGACCATGGCATATTTAGCATATCCATTAAAAAAGATTCACAAGAAGAGGATTCTGGGAAGATGGCAAAGTAAGTTGGAAAATTCCAAGTTCTCTAGATCTCCTGTACAAACAAGACAAAATAGAGCCTCCAGGTTAATGTAGTTGTTTCCTGGGACAACTGGTGAAGATCCCAGGAGGGTGATTCAGCCAGAGTGAAGTGTAAGTACCTCCAGGCTGGCTCCACTGAAAAGAGAAAGCACAAGCCCTGGGGGCAGCTGGGTTGGAAGGTAGCTTCAACCTCACCCATGGATTTTTTACCTCTTGGACAGTATGGGGAGTTGGGCATCTGATCAGGAGAAGATTAAGGGAGCCTCTCCTGACAAGGAATGCCAGGCCCAGTTTTGCTGCCCCGATATGGTCCTGGGTGAGAAGGAACCAACACATGACTGATGACTGAGGAAACAGTACAGTGGAGACACTGCTGGCTGTGGACACTTACAAGGGGGAGTGGAATTCTTGCTCTCAGTTCCAGGTCAGAGGGGAGAACTGAAGGTTATATCCACTGGAGTGCTGACAGGGAGCAACAGTATTTCCAGCATAATTTATTGGGGTGAGGGAAAGGGGGGAGGTGGGGGATGCTAGCTGTGGTTTGGAGGGGGAAAGGAGTGCAGAGTATGATTCCAGGACAAAACTAAAAAAAATAACAGTAAGAGGAACCTGAATCTAGAGGCACCATCTCCCACACTCCAGAATTAGAGGTGAATATAATAATAAGCTGCTAAAAATTTTAAAAAATGAGCAGGTAAAGGAGAAAAACCCCAACTATGTCTGTTGCTGTGGGAATAGAGAAGACCAGGGTTCATCTTCAGAAGAGAATACTAAAGTAAAAAAAAAATCCTTTACTATCCCAAAGAGTGGCATCCAATGGTCACCTGCCCAAAAAGAATTCACAGAATAACTCAAAAAAGACTTCAAAAGAACATATAAGAGAGACTGAAGAATTTTTTTAAAAGTAAGAACAATCCAAGAAAAACAAGGAGAGTGTGGAAAGAAAGTCAACCAATTCAAAAAGAAAATCCCGTATCTTAAGGAAGAGAAAGACTCCTTGTAAATTAGAATTGGGCAAGGAGAAGTCAGTGAAGTTATGAGACCAAGAAATAATAAAACAAGAATAAAAAAGAAGAGAATGTGAAACATAGGAAAAACAATTGATCTATAGACAAAAAAGAGAAAACATAAAAATAATTGCACTACCTGAAAGTTACAATCAAAAAAAGAATCTTGATGCAATAATATAAGAAACAATTAAAGAAAATGATCCTGAAGCATTAGAACAAGAGGGAAAAACAGAAATAGATAAAAATCCACCAATCTCCACCTGAAAAAAATCCTTAGAGGGAGATTTACATGAATGTCATAGCCAAATTTTGAAACCCCCAGTTTAAGGAAAAAAATATTATGAGAAACAAGAAAAAAATTCAAATATGACAGAGCTACAATTAGATCTAGCAGTGGCTACACTAAAAGACCACAGGTCTTAGAACATTATATGTCAAAGAGCAAAATAACTGGGGTTACAATGAAAAATATCATACCCAGGAAAATTAGGTATAATCCTGAACAACAAAAAAATGAGTATTCAATGAATTGACAGACTTTCAAAATTTTATTGCAAGAAGACCAGAAATAGAAAATTTGACATATAAGATCCAAGAAAATATAAGGTAAACATCAAGGACTAATTAGAAGGTATTCATTAAGGACAAATTGTTTACTTTTTATACATGGAGATGAAAATTATATGTCTAAGATTGTCATTAGTAACTGGGAGATTGAAAGAAAGAATAAGGCAGAACTGAGTATGATGTGATCCTAAAAAGCAAAATGATGTAGGAAAAGCTAAAAGAGTAATTATCTCATACAAATGAGGCATGAGAAGAACTGAAACAGAGGAATTAAATGGGGGAGGAGGGCAGGTAATCCTAAAATCCTACTCCATCATGTTCGTCCTTCATTACCAAAGAAGACCGTGCCATCAGAGAAATGATGATATGACTTGCACTTGACTTTGTTTTGAGTGAGTGAGGGCTGTATAGGTCACCAGCTTCATTTCTCCTCCAGAGCCATCTGAATCCAGTGACCAGATATTCATCAGGATGACTGGAGATGGCCCAGGATGCACTGGGAGACTTTGGGCCCTTTAGGCCAAGGTCTTTGCAGGTACTCATTCAGACATCAGGAATGGGTTAAAGAGGGAACTATGCACACACACACACGCACACACACACACACACAGAAGGGTATAAAAGTCTAAATTCAGAAAGGAATATGAGGGCAAGGGGATAGCATGGAGGAACAGGATATAAAGGAAAGATTCTTGGAGGTGGGCTAAGTTAAGGAATAAAAGAGCAAAGTAGTGGGTAGAAGTACAGTGGAGGAGTGAGGAGGGATAGTAATAGAATGAGAAGAATAATGAGGAAAATAGAAAGGAGGAAAGTATACAAGTAATTATAGTTTAGAATGTAAGTGGGATGCATTTATCCATAAACAAAAATGGATAACAGATTAAAAATTTGATTTCAACAATGTGTTGCTTTTAGGAAAAGCTATAAGAAATGAGAGATACACACAAATATAAGATCAAGATCAGGAGTAGAATTTATTATGTAAAAAAGTGGGGGAGGAACCATGAACTCAAACAAAGTTAAAGCTAGAATCAGACTTAATCAAAAGAGAAAAATAGGGAAACTACACTGTGTCAGTCATATTAATCAATAGTTTTAGACCATATAAAAATAACTAGACATTAAAAAATGCATGAGAATATATCTGCCAAAACACACAGTACCTATATGAATAAAAACACAAAATATATTTTATACAAACAAAATTAATCTAAATAATTGAAGTAACATTTATCATGCATGGATAGATGAGGCTAATATAATTTTAAAAAATGATAATTTTACCTAATCTATTTATGTAATACCATCCCAATTAAATTACTTTAAAATGATCTTACTGAGTCACATGGTATAGGAAATGATGAGCTGCTGGAGTTATAAAAATGTGGAAAGACTTGGACTTATGAAGGAAGATGCTATCCACCTACAGAGAAATAAAAGCAAGTGGAAATAAGCATAATATGCATGACATATATGTATTTGGCTGTAGTGTGTATATGTGTAGGTATGTGTACATGTATGTACCTATACACATACATACATATATGCCTATATACATGCATATATATCTACATTTAACTGTAGCTTTGGGGGAGGTGGAGGAAGAGGAAAAAGCAAAGTAAAAAGTACACAGCAGAGGACAAAAGAAAGCATAAAAGGAAGTAAAGAAAAGATGGACAGCCTTGAAAATAATGTCTAGTATTATGATATAGGTTTTCTCGAAATGAAAATTCATTGCTTTATATTGAAGCCTCTCATGTTCTGCTGTATATGTGTCAATGGTTTTTTTTTTGTTCTATTCTTATTTTGCATTTAAGTTTAAAATAAATTCAAATATAATGAAAAAATAAAAATTTAAAAAATTAAAAATCAAATGCAAAATGCTTCACAGAAATCTCAAGGGAGAGCCAAATGGAGGAGAGTGACCACCTAGATAGACTGGACTATACAAAAGAGTGGAGGTAAGAAGGAGAGCAACCACAGACCTAACCAGGAGTAACCTAACTAAAGAAAAGGAGAGGCTTGGCCAGAGACTAGGGGCAGCAGCAAAAGTAACAAGATAGTGGAGAGGAAACCAAGCACCAAGCTGAGGAAGGAGTGAATTAGTGATTAGAAAATGGAGTCATGTGGAATCTTTTGCATCTGTTCTGAAAGGCTAATTGATTTCTTCCCATTGTGTTGGGTGGACTGGTGATTAACTGGGAGTGAGACTTGTACCCCCTTGGGAATAAATGTAGAGAGATGGATAACAGCCTTTTAAGAATGAGTGCTGAGAGGGTTTAATACATCATTTATTTAATTGTTGTTGCCAATAATTTTATTTCATTTAATTTGCCTTTGCTTTGAATTTCTAGTCATTGAACTGCAAGTGAAGCAAGAGTAGGGCCCATGAACAGTGGTTTTAAATCAATGACTGTCTCAATAGTACCCAAAAATTGGGGCATATTTTAAAAAGGGACAGTAGGTGGAATGTGTTGTTTGAATCACAACCCTCATTCTGTTTAGACTGATTACACAAGTATGACCAAATCAACGTTGCCCCCCCAAAGTGCAACTAGGAGCTTTTCAGACCAACTTCTTTATATGGGCTGTCTGAATCCTATTTCTCCATGAGAGTTGCTGCTTGGCTATGTAAAGGACTGAAATGCAATACAAATCAAGAATTGAGTGCCAGGAAGCCATACCAGCAAGCATGCTTCCTTAATGCACTGATAAATTTCTTTTCACTTTGGCTACTCACTTTTATTGGGTGTGCAGGCTTGATGAACCACTAGTGGGTGAAATTCTCTTTGGAGACCAACTCCTTTCCCTTTCAGAATTCCAAATCACCATGTCCCAGTGTTTCTCATCTTCTTGGTTTCACTTTGTTTACTCTGCATCACTTCAATAAGTTAGTCAGTGAAAGAATATTGATTAAATTCTTATGTGCGAGGCATTGTGCTGATCATGAGGGATACAAAGAAAAGCTGAAACCATCTTACAAATCTTTCTGTCTTTCCCATATTCATTATTTCTTACAGTCCAATATATTATTTCTCATTCACTCATTTTGTTCAATTTGTTCAACCATTTCCCTACTGATGGAAACTCACTTTGTTTTCCATTTCTTGGAATGACAAAAAGTGGAGTACTTTTCTTTCCATGTGTCTTAACACAGACTCAGAAAAGTTTGTATTGCCATCTGTCCTGTACAAAGAAACATGGAACTCACAACAAGACAATAAAGTGAACTGACTTTATTAATACTCACAAAATAAAAGGCAATCAGAAAGAATGATGGAAGTAATCCTTTCACATCTGTTGGAGGTAGAATTGGGCATTCTGCTGGGGTCTTGAGACAATAGGATGCCCCCTCTCCTCAGATCACTAAAGTCTAATGAGTTTTTACAGATTCTTGTCTGTGATTAGCAGGGGATCAGGGATGGAGGAGCCTAGACCTGGAGAATGACTTTGGTTTATGATAGTAGAGGAGAGGAAAGACTTCTGGGGAGTCTGAAACTAAATGATATTCAGATTCTGTGCAGTAGGATAGAAGCGTTGGTTTGTTACTACTTGTCTTACTCTGGCAAGGGACCTCTACGTACCAATCAGGAGTTTTTGAGTGTCCCTAGTGCTTCTTCATTTATCAGGTTGTGGAGGCTACCATATTCCTTATGCCTTGCTTCCAACACTTTATCAGCAGAGCTTGAGGAAGAGTAAGAAAGTGTTTTGGTTTGAGTTTTTCATTTTCTGTGGAAAATTATCTCAGTAAAGCCTTCTACTTCCAGTGCTTTCACCACCACATTTGGCAATGGCCACATTTCCCAACAGGAATTTCTGGGGGAATGATGCACATATTAGAGCACATCAACCCTTGGCCTGCTAAACTGGAAACTTCTGTCTACTTTGGGGCTTCCAATGAGTAAGTCCTGGGACAGAACTGACCTGGCTTAGGGTGAGTACCTTAAACACTCCTCACTCCTTCATAACTAGTCTGATCCCCAAACTCCATCCATCCCTGCTTTGACCATGAAGTAGGAAGAGGGAGTTGGGGAGGCTGGGGGAAGAGGCTGGATCTTCCCTGCCAACATGCATAAGCCTCCCATCTAAAGATGTGGAATCAATCATCAAATTTTCAGTGAGAGCATTTAGACCTCACAAATCAGCAAATACTACAAACCAGGGCTTGATTTAATATTTTTTGATTCTAAACTTTAGAAAATGGTGAAGAAAATGCCCCCCCCCCTTTTGGAATAGTCGGTTGTTAAATATTAATCAACATACCCCTACTCCTACCTTTTTCTCTGGTAATGAAAATCAAATCAACATTCCATTTGCTATTATGAGAAGTAATATATTGAGCCAATATAGTAAAAATTACAATTCTACCTAAATTAATTTACTTATTCAGTGCCATACCAATCAAACTATCAGATAATTATATTCTAGAGCTAGAAAAAATAATATCAAAATTCATCTGGAAGAACAAAAGGTCCAGAATATCAAGGGAACTAATGAAGAGAAATGCTAGGGAAGGTGGTCTACCTCTACCAGCTCTCAAATTGTATTATAAAGCAGCAGTTATCAAAACCACTTGGTACTGGCTAAAAAACAGAAGGGTAGACCAGTGGAATAAGTAAGGTACTCAAGACACAGTAGTCAATGAATATAGGAATCTACTGTTTGATAAACCCAAGTACCCCAGCTTCTGGAATAAGAACTCACTGTTTGACAAAAATTGTTGGGAAAACTGGATAACAATGTGGCTGAAACTAGGCATAGACCAATGCCTGACACTGTACACAAGAATAAAGTCCAAATGGGTACATGATCTAGGTATAAAGACTGATACAATAAACAAATTAGTGGAGCAAGGAATAGTGTATTTATCAGATTTATGGAGAATGGAAGAATTTTTGACTAAATGAGACATAGAAAACATTATGAAGTGCAAAATGGATAATTTTGATTACATTAAATTGAAAAGTTTTTGCACAACCAAACCCAATGCAAGCAAAATTAGGAGGGAAGCAGAAAGCTGGGAAAGAATTTTGCAGCTAACGCCTGTGACAAAGGTCTCATTTCTAAAATATATGGAGAACTGAATCAAACATACAAGAATACAAATCATTCCCCAACTGATAAATGGTCGAAGGATATGAACAGGTAGTTTTCAGAGGAAGAAATTAAAGTTATCTATAGTCATATAAAAAAATGTTCTAAATTACTATTGATTAGAGAGATGCAAATCAAAATAACTCTGAGTTACCACATCACACCTGTCAGATTGGCTAACATAACAAAACAGGAAGATGATAAATGTTGGAGAAGATGTGAGAGAGTTGGAACACTAATTCATTGTTGGTGGAGCTGTGAGCTAATCCAACCATTCTGGAGAGCAATTTGGAACTATGACCAAAGAGCTACAAAAATGTGCATACCCTTTGACCCAGCAATATTGCTTCTAGGACTGCATCCCCAAGAGACTATAAAAATGGGAAAGGGTCTCACATGTACAAAAATATTTACAACAGCTCTCTTTCTGGTGGCCAAAAACTGGAAATCAAGGGGATACCTATCAATTGGGGAATGGCTGAATAAATTATAGTATATGAATGTAATGGAATACTATTGTGCTATAAGAAATGAGGAACAGGAAGACTTCAGAGAGGCCTGGAAAGACTTATATGATCAGATGCTGGGTAAAAGGAGCAGAACTGCTGCAAGCCTGGAAGCAGCAACCTCACATGTCACTTAGAACTTTCCCAGCCTGACCAACTATCCCCCCAGATACCCTCCAAAATGGCATCAGCTCTCAAGAATCAGCTTCTCTTGAATGTCCTTAAGGAAGACCAGATTCCCCAGAACAAGATCACTGTTGTTGGGGTTGGTGCAGTTGGCATGGCATGTGCCATTAGTATCTTAACAAAGGAATTGGCTGATGAACTTGCCCTCATTGATGTAATAGAAGACAAACTAAAGGGAGAATTGATGGATCTCCAACATGGCAGCCTTTTCCTTAAAATGCCAAAGATTGTTTCTGGCAAAGACTACAGTGTGACTGCAAACTCAAAACTTATCATTATTATGGCTGGGACACATCAACAGGAGGGAGAAAATCGTCTTAATTTGGTACAGCATAATATGAATATCTTTAAATTCATCATTCCCAATATTGTTAAATACATCCCTAATTACAATCTGCTTATTGTTTCCAATCCAGTGGCTATTTTGACATATGTGGCCTGGAAGCTAAGTGGCTTTCCTAAAAACCATGTTATTGAAAGTGGTTGCAATCTAGATTCTGCCCATTTCTGTTACCTAATGGGGGAGAGACTTGGTGTCTATTCTTCAAGTTGTCATGGATGGGTCCTTGGGTAACATGGAGACTCCAGTGTGTCTGTGTGGAGCGGTGTGAATCTTGCCAGTGTGTTTCTAAAGAACTTTCATCCTTCTTTGGGAACTAATGCTGATGCAGAGAATTGGAAAGATGTTCATAAACAAGTGGTTGAAAGTGCTTATGAGGTAATCAACTGAAGGGCTACACTTCCTGGGCCTTTGGTTTGTCTGTGGCAGATCTGGCAGAAGCATTATGAAGAATCTTAGGAGAGTGCATCCAATTTCCACCATGATTAAGGGCCTATATAGCATTAATGAGCATGTCTTCCTTAGTGTCCCATGTGTCTTGGGGCAGAATGGCATTTCAGATGTGGTGAAGGTCAACCTGAATCTGGAGGAGGAGAGCCGTTTAAAGAAGAGTGCAGATACTCTTTGGGGAATCCAGAAGGAGTTGCAATTTTAAAACCTTTGAATGTGCTGCCATAAAGAGAACATGACAGGGGTTAAGGGGTTATGTATGATCCGCTTTTCAAATAGACCAAAACCTTCCTCTGATTAGTGATTAAACACCAGAAATGTAAAATATGTGAACACACTCTAGTTTCTTCCTAAAGTTAGAAATGGGGAATAGAACCCTGTCGTAGTTAGCATATGATGCTGGATATGACCTGTATAGTCTCAGTGGTTGGTGTCAAGCAGAGCCAGTGCCCCACCTGCTTTGTATGTAGGTGCTACAGGTTCCCTTAGGTCCAGAAGACAACACTCGGGGATACAAAACACCATACAGTAGTAATTCTTTATTGATGCATTGATTGCCTTTGTGCTCCCCTCCATTAGGGCACTACAGCATGGCCCCATGTATCACCTTTCTAGAGGACCTGATTTTGTCTGCCTATATGTATATATATATATATATATATATACATATATATATATATATATGTATATATATATATACATATATATATATATATGTATATATATATATATATATATCAATAGTTGTAAATTTCCATATTATATAGAAAGATCTGTATGTGTACAACAACACAACCAATTCTTCAAGTGTCATACTAACTCTAAATACTGAATAAACAGCAAATAGCTGATAAAAAAAAGAAAAAAGAAAGGAGCAGAACCAGGAGAACTTTGTACACAGTAACAACCACAATGGGTAAGGAATTTTTCTGGTAGACTTAGTACTTCATTGTAATGCAAGGACTTCAATAATTCCCAGTGGTCTCTTAAGACAAGATACCTTCCACATCCAGAGAAAGAACTATGGAATTCGATCACAGAATGAAGCAGATCATTTTCTTTTGTATTATGTTTTGTTTTGTTTTATGGTTTCTCCCATTCATTTTAATTCTTCTATACAACATGACTAAGGTGAAAATGTATTTAATAGGAATGTATATGTAGAACCTATATAAAATTGTATGCTGTCTCAGGGAGGGAGTGGGAAGGTAGGGGGGAAGGGGGAAGGGAGGGGAAAAAATCTAAGATATATATCTTAGTGATTGTAGAACACTGAAAACTAATAAAATAGTAATAATAAAAAAGAAAAGTAATATACCGTCACACCCTTCAAAAGAAGCAAAGGTAATATTTTGATTATCCTTTCCTATTTCCTCATACTCATTTAAGTCAGACCAATCTCTTCTAGCAATATCTCTATCCCACTCCTTCCTGCCCTTCCATTTTGTCCTGTGGTACCCGTGTTCTATTACTAGCAAATTTTTTCATCTAAGATCTGCACCCTCCCCTTGGGAATTAGATTGCATGTAATCTGAATTTATTTGTATATGCATGTCATTTCTTTGCAGTGGAGTATAAGTTCCCTGAGGGGAGGGTCTTTGTATCTCCATCACCTATCACAGTATCTAGTATATAGGAGGTTTTAATAACTGCAGGTTGAATTGAGTTCAGTTGAATTAAATTAAACAGTAAGGAAGGAGGAGAAGACAGATTCTTCTTTTCAGGGCCCTGTTGAGTGCTCTTGGGCTAACCCTGGCTTTCAGGACCAGCTATAGCCAGGATCAGCTGGGGAGATTTTTCCCCAGGGCTCTCAGCCCAGCCAAGCCTAGGTCTAAGGAACCAGTTGGGGGACTTGTTGCTCCTCTCAAGAACCTGTCATTGTTTATTCAGACCAAACCAAAGCAAGGCCGTTGCTGGGAAAGCAGGAAGGGGAGAGACTGGGCTTTCACAAAGCTTTTACAGCCGTTTAAAGGCTGTTTGCTCTTCCACTCTGTTTAGAAAAAGAAGAAACCATCACCTCCAAACCACATACTCCACCCCCACAAAAAACCACACAATTTTTTTTTAAATTGAGTTAATGTCCTCCAATCCTGGAGTCTGCTGGGGTTGTATTTCACTTTGAGGTTACAATAACGTGAGAGAGTCACAGCCTGGGTAAGGTAAGTCCTCTTAGTTTAGACATGAAAATACGGACCAGCCCAAGAGACTTAAAGAAACAAGACTGAATGAAAGCAGGGGTTCTCAGCCTTTCTTGTGTCATGAAACCCATTGACAGATGGGTGACATTTTTAAAGTGCTTTAGCACAGTGCCTGGCACAAAGGAAATGCTATGTAAATGCTCATTCCTTTTCCTTCCCCTTCTCAGAAAACTGTTTTTTAATGTGTATTTGATTTTATTTTACTACTTGGCATATGAATCTTAGCAATACAGTAATTTAAATTATGAATGATGTCCACTTCAAATTTGTATGCCTAATCCAGTTTTTTCTGATAAATAATCCTTATTCATTGCCAATAACAGGGATATCAACATTAGTCCTGCCCTCATCAAGGCAGCACATTGACTTTTTTTTTTTAATATAGCAAGATGATGCTGTGTATTTTTAATATCACTCTTTGATGATGTGGTTGAGTATCTGAGTTTTAATTCAGAACATTACTCCACAATAATAAATTATATCGAAATAGTTTGACAGCGGATAGAGATGGGACTTGGAGTCCAGAAGACTTGGATTCAGATCTTGCCTCAGGCACTAATTAGCCATGGGACCCTGAACAAGTAGATCTCTCCGTCTCTCTCTCATCTTTCTGTCTGTGTCTGTCTTTCATTTCCTCATCTGCTAAATGGGAATACTAATAGCACCTACCTCCCAGTGTTGTTGTGTAGATTAAAATGAGTGATATTTGTAAAGTACTTAGCCTATGTGTGTGCCTGGCACATAGTAGGTGCTTACTAAATGCTCCTTTCCTTCCTTATCTATCATAACATAAATATCCTTTATTATTTTTTTCTTATTAAGAAAGTTTATCTGGCTCTTACTACTAATGGTTTTAAATGCATACTATACACACATATATGTGTATACACACATGCATGTATTATATGTATATATATATATATATATACGGATATATGATTACAAAGAAAACCAATTATATTGAAATATAATTTATCAAAATATTTTAAAAAAAGAACAGGTTCACAGATACTGGGTTAAAAACTCCTGATGAAGAAAATTAGACAAGACAGTTGATTAAGATTAGAGGTGAACTAGTGATATTTAGGCAGTGGGCTTCAAAGAAATGTCTTATAGTCTAACTCTTTAGCTTGCTGTTCCTGGCTATCTCTGTAGAGGCTATAAGGTGTGGGGGTGAACCCTGAATCTGGAATCAGTCAGCCAGTAAATGAGCCTGTATTAAGCATGTACTATGTATCAGGCACTGTGTTAAGACTGAGGCTACAAAGAAAGGTAAAAGATAATTCCTGTTGTCTTTGGGAATTCAATCAACAAGCAAATATGTACAAATGAACTATATACAGGAAAATAAGAAATAATCAATAGAGGAAAATAATCAACAGAGAGAGACAGAGGGCACTATAGAATATGTGTTATCAGGAAAGGCTTCCTGCAGAAGGTATGATTTTAGTTGGGATTTGAAGGAGCCAAGGGAAGTCAGGACGTAGAGAGGAAGAGGAAGAGCATTCCAGGCATGGAGGACAGCCAGACAAACAATCTTATTTGTGGAACAGTAAGGAGGCCAATGTCACTGGATTAAAGCACATGGGGGGGAGTATAAAGTGTAAGAAGACTGGAAAGGTAGAAGAAGGTTAGGTTATAAAGGACTTTGAATGCCAGAGGATTTTGTGTTTGATCTTAGAGGTGAGAGGGAGTCACTGGAGTTAATTGTGGGGTTGACATGGTTAGAACATGTCTTTAGGAAAATCACTTTGGTAACTGAGTGGAGGTTGAATTGAAGTGGTGAGAAACTTGAGGCAGGCAAACCCATTAGTTGCAGTAGTTCAGATGTCAGGTGATAAGGACCTGTACCAAGATGGTGGCAGTGTCAGAAGTGAGAAGGGAATCATAGAGTCTTAGAGCTAAAAGGACTCTTAGTGATCATCAAGTCTAGTGAGAGGGGACTTATTGCTGCCCAAGGCACCCCACTCTCATTTTAGGTATCTCTGATTAATTATTAGGAAGTTTTTCACAGGATCATATACTTGGGATGAGAATGGACCTTAGATATCATCTCATCTTATTGATGCAGAAACTGAAGCTCAGAGAGGCTAAATCGGAACATAAAGAAGCATTTATTAAAGGCTTACTGCATACTAAGCATTGTGCTGATGATAGGAAGAAAGGCAAAAACCATCTTCCCTGTCCTCAAGGAGCTTATATTTGAATGGAAGAGACAACTCACAATAATTCATATATATATACATGCACACACATATATATGTTTATATGTGTGTGTATACATATATGTATGTATATGTGGGGCATATATATGTACATATATGCATACACACACATATACATATTGGAAGAAAATTTCAGAAGAAAGACACTGGATGGGTAGTGGGGGTGGGAGAGGGAGAGGGTGATAGTGTTAGGAGAAGTGTCTCATAGATGTCGGATTTGAACTAAGTTGTCCAAGCTCATCCTGTAGTAAATAGTGGAGAAGTGGGTTGGAGTGTCATTTCTGTCCCTTATGAGCCTCGTGACTAGTCTTGTATTTAATAACTTATTATTGCAATAGGACTAAGTTTTTTTTCCTCTTTTCTACTTCCTCATTGAGAAATCAACTAGTGTGGGAAATCATGGGCAAAGAGTTACCCAGGCTAAGATATATCAAAGAGAGTAAAAGAAATTCTAAGTCTAGGTGAATAGGTGGATTCCTACTTACTGTGTTTACTCAGACAGGTCTGGAAAAATGTGGATTCTCCCTTTTGTCAGATAGGTATATGGAAATTGATAAGTCTCTTTGACCAATACTTGAGTGATCCAAGTCACATATCCCCAAGACCCTCGTTGGAATATAACCCACCTTTCATTTTAATATTCATTTTCTCATTAATTGTTAACCAATCAGAGTTGATTGCTACCCTCAAAGGCATATAAATTGTGAGCCCACCTCCATGAAGGGTCTTTGGCATTTGAGAGTGCCACTGACCTCTTTTTATTAATGACCTCTTTTGTTAATAAAATGCTAGCATTATTAATAAAATGGCTAATTACCCAGAAACTATGTCTCTCTAACTTTTTTAAATGTCACAATGACTGTGGGTGGATCATTTCATCTAAGACACAGTGTCCTCATGTGGAAAATGTGACTAGTAATACAGTTTTACATTGTGTATTTTGTGGGGTTATTGGAAGGAAAGTGCTTTGGAAACACTAAAGCTTAAAGGAAATACAAATTGGTAGTATTCAGAATCCTGGTTCCCTTAAATTCGTGTATTAGCAGCAGTATGAGGAACTAAGGTCTGGAGAAAGAGGGGTACAGCTAGAAAAGACCAGTCACATGGTAATCACATTAATGAGAATTGCAATCTAGGGATTTGGGAAACATTTTCCAGGCTGTACTTGTGAGTAGAAAGAGGAAAAGGTATATATATTTTTAAACAAAAATTTCACAAGGACAAAGAAAAGGGCAAGTGTCACTTAAATAAATCCCTGAGGAGGTGGTACTGCCATAAGAGTTTCAAAGGGAGCCTTCAGAGAAGAAAAAGCAAAATCCATGTCCTGTATGATCTACCAGACTAGAACAAGGGAACCCTGGGTTTATGAGCCCAGAAGATTGACAGGTTGTGGTTTGTTCGTCCTTTGTTTCCAAAGAAGACCGTGACATCAGGGAAATGACAACATGACTTGCACTAGACTTTGCTTTGAAAGAGGGAGGGCTGTGTAGGTCACCAACCTCACTTTCTTCTCCTGAGGCCTCTAAATTCAGTGACCAGATATTCATCAGGATGACTGGAGAAGATCAAGGATGCAATGGGAGACCTTGGTCTTTTTCTTCTAAGGCCTATTCAGGTACTCGCTTAGAGTAAAGTGAAGCCCATTCAGTGAATAGGCCTCTTTAAGAAGTAATCAGGGAATGGTCCCTTTAATGAGCAAAAGAAAAAAAAAATGAGTAAATCAAGCTGGGAGGGAAAGAGCAACAGTTACTACTGATAATCACTCTTAAGCCAGGAGGGCCCAGAAAACAGCCATTAAGTGGAGTTTGGGCAGGGACCTTTGGTTGTTCAATCTATGGACTTCAGAGTGTACTGGGCAGGTAAAGTCACTGAAACTCAAAGAAGCCATGAAAACCTTTTTTTAAAATAAAGTGTAATGTTTTTCAGTTATCAAGAATTTTTTCTCCTTCTTACTTCACCCTTCCCTCCACCCTACTTTTGGAAAAAAATTAAAAATTACAGAACCCTTGCATTACATAAGTGTTACATGAATTGGACATGTCCATTGTTATATGATCGAATAAAATAAATCCTTCACATTGGCCATGTCCATAACTGTGTATCTGTCATCTTGTCTATTAGTCCATGATAATTTCCCTATCATGAGGTGGGCAGTATTCACTTTTCTTAGTCTTCTGGAATCATGATTGATCATTTAGTTGATCAGAGATCTTAAATCTCTCATTTTTAAAACAATAATGTTAAAACATAATTTTCTGCTCATTTCACTCTGCTTTAGTTCATACAATCATGTCTTTATTTTTCATAGCACAATTGTAGTATCCCATTGCATTCATGTAACATAATTTATTCAGCCATTTCCCAATTTATTGGTATTTTGTCCCTTGATTTCCTGTTCTTCATCGCCACAAAAAGATCTGTTTAAATATTTTTGAACGTATAAGGCTTTTTCCTCTTGCTTTGATCTCTTTGGGTTGTAGGTCTAGCAGTAATGTCCCTGGGTAAAAATGATGTGGATAGAAACAGTGCCCTAAGAGTTAAAAATAATATTAAGGATTTACTTTGTGAAGTCCCTGGTTTATTTTCCAACCTGAAGGTGCCCTTAAAGTCTCCCCTAACTGCAAAACTTCCCCTTATCCTGGGGGGGACCATAAAATTCCTTGTCCTCATCCTCATCCTGGGGAATGGGATTTCCTTATCTCCCTTATCTTGTGTCATTCATAGTCTTCACCCTGTGTCTGTATCTTGCAAGACTTACCCTAGATCTCCAACCCTCATAAGGAAACCCTAAAATCATCCTGTATAAGTCTGGTCCTTTTTCTATATCACTGCCTTTGTTTAGCTCCCTGCTAAATCTCAGGCTTGCTGTTTTTACATCAATAGAGCTCTCAATGGCTACAGAAGTCTAAGTGAATTCATTCACATTTTGAACCAGCTCTCCCATCTCTCTCTTCAACAAAAGGGGATGTAGCATTTAATAACTTTTAATTGCTTTCTAGGATAGTTGGGCAAATCAAAGTGTCAGGTTTTTCATAGGATCTCTCTTTTTGTCAGCCTTGCCAATCTTATAGATGGAAGGTAGAACCTCAGAGTTGCTTTAATTTTCATTTCTCCAAGTAATCTGGATCACTTTTAAAAAAAAATTACTATAGATGGCTTGAATTCCTTCTCTTGAGAATTAACTGCTTATTCATATCCTTAGACAATCCTTATCAGTTGAGGAATGGCATTTATTCTTATAAATTTGAACCAGTTCTTATGTAAAGACACCTTTATCAGAGAAATTTGCTTCAAAAAAATTTCCAATATTAGCTGCATTGGATTTGTTTATGTAAAAAACAAAAGAAAACTCCAACAAGCTTTTAAATAGTATGTAATCTACAGATAAAGAAATTGAGGCTCAGAAAGATACAATGAATTACCTAATTAGGATCACTATGGAGGAAAACCAATCTTATTACAGGAATGTGATGTTTGACTCATTTCAGTCCCCATTCTGCTGTAGAGAAACTTGACTGAATTGTCCTTATTCTGCTATAGACCAAATCACAAAACCATGACCTGATCCCATCTTGTTTATCCCACTTCACTTCCCAACAGAATTTTTAGAACAGGAAATGGCCCCATAGATTACCCAATCCAATCTCTTCATTTCACCATCATTTTGCTGTGTATGAGCAAAAAGATGACTAATGAATTTCAGTGTGGGCAAATATGGGATAATGCATGCAAGGGAAAAATGATTCAAATTATGCTTTCAAAATGATGTAGCATGAATTATTAATTACAATCCAAGAATGGGCATTGGGAGTCTTCATAGACTATTATCTGAGGACCTTCCAGACAGTAATTGATTACAATTTATAGGGTAAGTTCTAAAAGCTCATGCAAATACAAAACAGAATATATAAAGAAGCATATGTTCTGGGGAGACAAGAGATATCAGTTATGATGACAGAATTCCATAGTGGGGAGCAGGATATAACAGTAAGCACCCTGACATACACAGGCGGTCTGCTGTTACAGGTTCTTTGATCTACTTTTCTAAAAAGAAAGCAACTTGAGGGATCAGCAATTATTTTAATCAACCATATGTATCATTCACTTATTTCAGGGAAAAAAGTCAGCACTCTGAACTTCAGAGAAAATACAGAGAAATCTAAATCAACAGACATCACTTCCAGACTGTCTGACAGTAAGCAATGCATACATCACAAATTAACAGACAGATGCAGCTGCCTTGCCATACGTACATAGTTACCAGAGAAGGAAGCACCAACATCTGGGTTTTCAAAGCTGGGGGCTCCTTAGCAGCTTCCCAGAGTCTCCTCTAGCACACAAAGCTTCTTCCAAAAAACTAACGTGTGTCTCATCTCAGAGACTTTATACACTTTTTAGAACCAGAGGGCATCACAACCCTTGAGAACTAGTGCCTCATTAACAAAAAGTATGGGCCTTCCTACAAATGTTCTCAGGTCCATTAATGGATGGGGAAGATCTTCTTTAATCACTTTATTCAGTCAGATGCACTTGATTCTACCAAAACAAAAAATACATTATAAATATAAAGGACAGCTCAGGTAACCTAGTAGATGGAGATAATGGTGCTGAAACTACTTCTGAGGTGTTCAACTCATATCCTCTATCTGCCCATAGAACTTTGGATGATAAACCATGGAGAGGTAAATATTCTTCTAAAGGGTTATGAATAGGGGAGTCCCTGAGATTTTTAGGAATGTTGGGTCCTCCAGTCAGGGGTTAGGGGAAGGGTATAGGGCTTTTTTTTCTTTTAGGAATGGATGATCAACCTAAATCATCATGAGGGCTTGTTTTAATGCATTTTAAATGAGGTTAAGATTGCCAGGGTAAGTACAAGAAAGCGAAGGGATCCAAGACAGAGTCAGTAGACAGAAAGTGAAACAAGCCTACTTTATTAAAGGCTTAGTCAGGAAAGATGGAAATAGGTTCTCTGGTGAGCCAACTACAATTGGGTGTGTTAAAACTGGTAAATATCTAGTGGGTTTTTAACTGAGTCAAACAAGACAAGGCATTGTTGGGGAGAGATGGAGAGTCTGGACCTAGGGATTGGTACTGATTTATGGAGATAGGGGAAGAATCCCTGGGGAATTTACTGCACCAATGAATATTCTAACTCCTGGTGGAAAAAGGGCCCTCAGCTGTTACTGCACGTTTTACTTCTCTGGGATGATTCAGGGTATTGGAGGCTTTCTAGTAGCTGCTTCATTTTGTGGGGTGGGAGGCTATTTAGGTATTTACAGGACCCCAGTACATGGGGGGAAGTGAGTCATTACTATCAAGATATTTTTCACCACCAAGAGATGGTGTTAAACCCATGGGACAGGGGCTCTTCATCCAGAAAGCTTCTCTTGTTTTCTGCTCTTAGCTTTTCTTGCTACAGGAATAAATACCTCTGCTCTATGCTCTTCCTCTTGTGTGGTAGCTCCCTCCTTTTCTAGAATCTTCTAAGTCCATAACTTCTGTACTAGAACTTCTATGTCTGATGTGGATTTGCTAATTGGAGACTCTTTGTTGGGGAAGTTAGAGGTGGGGGAGTCAATCAAATGGCACCTGAGTGAGATCTCACATCTCCCTTTAAAAAGGAATATTCTGGACTGTTTTGTTGGTGCTCTGGGTGGATGAGCCTACTGCCCGACTCTTGGAGGCAACATCTCTCAGTCCCTGTGTGTGGAGTTGGTTTGCTATTCAGCAGAATGTAAGCTCTTTGAAGGCAGAATTTATCGCATTTTTGTATTTGTATCCCCAAAGCCTAGCACAGCCCACAATACATAAGAGGTATCTAATAAATATTTGCCAATAGATTGGTTGTTGATTAAGGTGAGACTCCAGCAGTCTCTCCAGTTGAGAGGAATGACCAGAGAGCTGAAGCTGGCCGTATCCAAGCAGAGGAGTGATGTCTCTTCAGGGAAATCATTGAACCTCCTTCCTCTTCTGCTTGGTGGCCACTAAACAGACTGTTTTGGTGGTTGCCTTGTTACCTCTGTCTCCTGCCTCCGTTTTCATCTCTAGAATCAAGGTGGTATAGTTGATCCAGTGCCCATCTTGAGTGTGGAGTTCAAATCCTGAATCAGCTACTTACTAGCACTTAATCTTTCTCAGCCTCAGTTTCCTTGTGTGTAAAATAAGGAGGCTAGAATTGATGGACTTTAAGGTTACTTCCACTTCTAAAACTATGATCCTTAAGTCTCAAGCCATTCCTTTTAGTGAGTGAAAATGGGGCAAATATAGACCCTTTGCTTTTAGAATCACTGATTGCCCTCACCTTCTTAGGAAAACCTTTTAGGTCCTAAAAACTATTGCATGTGATTGTTACTCAGGTTAAGGATGAAGCCTAATACTATTGTTTTAAAAATTTAGATGGAGGTGGGAAAAAAATTTAGGTGAGTAAAAAAATACAAGCTCAATTTCTTCATAGCATGAGGTCACAGGATGATAGATTAGTCTTGGAAGGGTCTTTAGGGACCATTCAATAGAAACCTTCATTTGACAGATAAAAAACATGGGGCTTAGAGAGATTAAGTGACCTGTCCAATGGGGTCACTCATGTCTTCCTGACTACAAGTCCACCAATATCTACTTACCATACCTTATTGCTTCTCTAAGGCCCAAGATGAATGTCAGGCCATTGGATCCAGATGGCTTAGGAGGAGAAGGTGAGACTAATAACCTTGCACAGTCCTCCCTCACTCAAATCAAAGTCAACTACAAGTCATGTTGTCATCTTGATATCATGGTACTCTTTGAGAATGAGGGACAAACACACAGCCAATAACAAGACCCAAGACCAAAGTCCTCTTCTGATGGCTTGTGATCTCATGGAGATGATCTTGAGGGTATCCAAGGCTGTCAACAGGCCACAAACTCTTGTCAGTTTTCACTAGCTTGAAAATGTACCTAGAATGGAGTTACAACAGAAAATATCTGTTATCTTAGGGACAGCCTCCCAAAGAAGGCCAGAGAGTCTCACTATCAGATGGCTAGCTGCCAAATAACGAATATTTCTGAACTTCTAAAGACCACCAACTAAGCTGTGGAGGGATGTTGAACTGTGTGAATAGAGAGTCCCTGCAAAAATAAGATTTAGAATCTTTTGAATTAATGAAAGTTGAAGTATGTGATCTTGGGTATAAATATTTGGTTGAGTTTTCCAATGTGCCATGAAATTTAGAAGGAGTAACTTTGAGATGACCACATTGTCTTGAAAATTTAGAACCTTTCCTCCCATTCCCAGCCTTGCTCCCCATTTCCCCTGGTCCAGCTTCTTAGGAAATGTCTCTTCTGGGATTACCGCATTTATTTGCCCTTCTTCAGCCTGGGAAGGGTTAAGCCACTAGTTTCTTGTTCTGTTCCAGGGTATCCTCGTGCATCTTGGAAAACCTATACTGTATTTTCCAGGACAAAGCACTGGATGTGGTCTCTTACTCTGGGGATAGGTCACTCAATGGTCTTTGTTGTTTGCATTTTGGGAGGGGATTTCCTGTTATATGTTAAGCTATAATTGAGCCAAATTGAAATGCTATATGAGCTGCACAATGAGTGGACTGATTCTGAGAAATGCCAGCAGGAAATACAGGTCCTAAAGGACTGAGAATGCATCCTCATTTTACCCAGTATGGAGGAGTACAAAGAACATTGAAATCTGAGTCAGAAGACATAGGTTTGAGGCTAAGTTTAACCATTTTCTCTTTGTGTGACCTTGGGCAAATCACCTAAAGTCATTAGTTTTCTATAAAATGGGGATGAAAACAATGTTTGTTTTACCTTTTGTGATTTGAGGATAACGTTTTGTAAATCTTAAAGATAAATGTGATTATGAAAGGCCATAAAATATTATGCTTTATGATAAAAATAGCTAACATTTATGAGACATTTGAGGAGCATTTTGATATTTTATCTAATTTGATCTTCACAACCACCCTGTGGTAGGTGCTGTTCCTGTTCCCATTATACAGATAAGAAAACTGAGCCAAAGAGAGCCTAGTATCACACAGCTAGTAAATGTTTGAGGTAGGATTTGAACTCATCTTCCTAATTCCAAGACCAGTACTCCATTTGCTAAGCCTCTCGTACTCATCTTTTCTCCCTTATTCATTTTCAAATTTCTTTCTCGCCATTGGCTCTTCTTGTCTGCTGATAAAGACAACAACATTTTTTTCATAAACCTAAGAAAGCCTTCTCTGGATTCTTCTAGTTAATATATATCTACCATCCTCTCTCCTTCTTTGCTGAACTTGGAAAAGTTTTCAAGGCTCAACTTCTGTATGTCCCAATCACCCATTTTTTCTTAGTCCTTTTTAATCTAGCTTCTGCCCTCACCATACTCCTGAAACTTGTCTCTCAAGTCACCAGTGATTTTCTTTTAAAAAATCTTTCATTTAAAATTTCTTTTAATGAACAAACATGTATTTTGTCTTCCTCTCATCCTTCCAATTTATTTTTAAAAGCACTTTTATGGTGTTGTTCTTCCATTGTTTTGTAAATCCATCTGATCTAGGTCACGTCCAAGAGTGTAGCTAGGACATATGAATTGGCTGTGAATCATTAATGTTGTGGCAATAGAGCAAGGCGAGGAATTCACACAACAATGGTGGTGGTAGTGGTATATGTAGGAGATAATGGCGCAGAATAATGTCTGGACATAAGGATTACTTTAAAGAATGCAGAAAAGAGTACCTCCGCCTCTGCCTCCTCCTCTTCCTTTCTCTTCTCCTCCTCTTCCTCACCATCACCACCATCATCTTCCTCCTGCTACTGCTGCTGCTGCTTCTCTCCCCCCTACCCCTGGTCCCTTGGAGCGAATCATCCTGGTGCCTCTTTTGTGAAATGTCGCCAGAGGAAACCCCTAGACTTGCCATGGCCAAAGAAAAGACAAAGGAAGGAATCAAGACTGAAAACAACGACCGCATTAACTTGAAGGTGGCAGGGCAAGATGGTTATGTGGTACAATTTAAGGTTAAGATGCACACGCCACTTGGTAAACTAAGGAAAGCCTATTGTGAACAACAGGGTTTGTCAATGAGGCAGATCAGATTCCGATTTGCTGGGCAACCAGTCAATGAAACAGATGCACCTGCACAGTTGAAAATGGAGGATGAAGATACAACTGATGTATTCCAGCAGCAGACAAGAGGCACTTACTAAAGAGAGAATCTACAACTGTACTCCAGAACTGTGCTCCCAAGGAAAACAACACATTCAGTTAGAAAACCAAGATTTGCTTCATCCACATCCTGACTACTGCAGTATAGTTTTCTCTCTTCTTTGATTACCTTCTCCCGTTCCTTTATTGTACATAAAGTAACTAGTGTATGTTCATAGACATAATGAGTATTTTTTTTAACTAAATGGACGATGGTATGTTTTGATCAACATTAAATGGAGATGGGGAGGGGAAAACCAAATTGGTTCTGTGAAAATATCCCTTTTCTCCATTAGTGGCATGCTCATTCAACTTTTATCTTTATATTCCAGTAAATTATTTTGCTCTCACTGTTTAACAACAACAACAACAAAACCCCACAAAATATCCATGCATGTCTTGTTTGATTGGATGACTTCAATGTTTTTCTTTTATCATTGTAAAACCAAGGACGATTTTAAAACTTTTTTGTACATAGCTGTTAGATGTAGTGCAATCTCTGTCTCTCAGTAGGGATAAATTACTACAAAGAAATTGATCCTAGATAGTTTCCCCTTCAAGTCAAACATCTTGTTGTTTAAATAAACTTTTTGTTTAATATTTTAAAAAGGAATGCAGAAAAAGGCAATAACCTAGGGAAAATAATAAAAGAACGTCAGTTTCAAACAGCCATGAATCAACCATGAAATGCTCTTATAGTCTAAAATAACAGAGTAGTATTTATTGAAAGGGAGGGGTAGCTTGGGAAAGGTAGGGGTGAGAGCAACCAAAAACAGACACAGAAATGGATATAGTTTTATCAATGGAAATGACAGTAAAGAAGATGCATTCCCATCTGTACCCTAGCAACTACTGGCTATGTACTTTTGACTCTCTCTTCCTTTGTTTCTCCCTCTGTCCCTTCTTTCCATACAAATGTCTTTAAAATCTATTAAATGTGAGTATTTTCATTTGTTGCAATTGCAATGTTTTGGAAAACAAAATGATCCCTTCAATGTTTATCAGCTCCTTGCACCTAGGTAAGAAGACACTCTCATTTCTGCATCCAATTCAGGCAACTTGTTCCTTTACCATTACTCTGTCTTGATGATTGAAAGGGAAACCAGGAGGGAAAGAACAGGGGTGTGGATGCCAGGCAAGGCTCATTCCATCCTAGCTTTTGATGTTATTTCCATGAATGATGTCTACTTTGAGATGTTCCTGTTTAAAAAATTTCCATCCTTTCTTCCTTGGGGACTATGGGGAGGGTCTTTAATAGGCATCTGATTTCTGAAAAAGGACAGATTGTCCTAATTTGCTTAGATTACATAAAATACATGCAGCTCACAATTCAACCTCAAATTTTACTTTTGTTTGGTCTAGAGCTGTGATTCCATCTATATCAGGAACTCCTGGAATGGAAACTTGGTCCATTGATGCAGAAGGCAGTCCAGCAATTCATCTGCAACTTAAAGTTTTCAGATTCAGTATCTTGAGCATTATAGGATCATAAGTCTGAGGCTCGGAAGGATATTAGAATATGTAACATGGGGTGGGAAACTTGTGGCCTTCTAAATCCTTAAGTATTACCTTTTAACTGAATCCAAATTTTATAGAACAAATACTGGATTTGATCAAAAAGCCTCACTTAAGGATCTAGAAGGTCACATGTGGTCTCAAGGCCTCAGATTTTCCACTCCTGATCTAGGGCAAACCTCCTACTTTTCTCATCTAGGCAAACTAAGGCTCAGTGTGGTAAAAAGACTTGCCCAAAGTCACACAGTGGCAAAAAAAGCAGGATTCTAATCCAAGTCTTTGGATTCCAAATCCAACCCTCCTTCCTAAAAAGGTACTCAGGTTACCACAATGTCCAACGGCACACAGCTACTATGTGTAAGAGGCAAGTCCTGAACCCAGATCTTCCTGACTTCAAGGCTATCAGTGTGGCCACTACCTCCTTTATACCATTGCCCATCTGGCCTACCCTTCCCACTTTGTTTCATTGGGCCAATTTGCCCATGAAAGCAATGTGTTAAACTCTGTTCACAAAGCCAAGTCCTTAACTGAAGATTAACACTCACTGAGAGATTCCAGGCAGCCTAGCTAAATTCCTAACACGCTTTCTGAGGAGCATGGCTCTCCCTTCTCATCCTGATGGTATTACACTTAATCTGGTCAGGCAGCATTGGCCTGGTTTCACATATCACTTAGGAATTTTTTTCATGTTGTCATCCTTTCAATGTTGACAAAAGGAAACCTTTCAGCATCCAGGGTCTTAGGACCATAAAACCTTTGCAGCAGTGTGGTGCTGGGAAGGAACACTGGATCTGGACTCAGGAGCTGGCCCAGATCTGCTAATTACTGCTTGTCTGACCTTGGGAAAATCACTTAAACACTCTAGGCCTCAGTTTCCTCATCTCTAAGAAGAGGGGATTGGACTAGGTGGCTTCTAAGTCCCTTGGAGCTCTAAACTCTGTGATCCTTTGACTTCTGAAATGATCACTAACTCTATAAAGGTCCTTTTCAGTTTCTGCATGAAACCCACTCTGGTAAGATTCATGGATGCTATCCCTCTGCTCCCCTGCCTGGGGCTGGAGCTGCCCATCAAAGTGTCCTTGGTACTTTACAGAGGCTGCCCTTGTGACCTTATTCAAAACTCATTTCTAGAAATTAGTGTCACTTTGGCCAGTAGAACAAAAAAGACATACCTTGTGATTAGGGATATTCAAAACAGGAGGAAAATCTGCAGGTGACGAGGGGTTTGGCCCAAACTTCCTCTTGTGTTTCTTATCATTCTATATCTTGTCTTTTTTTTTTGGAGGAGGGCATGGGCATACATGTGAGTATTTATGTAGCATCTGGATTTTATTTTTCAGATAAAAGGTTATGTACACACAGCTGGCATGGTTCAAATCCACTGTTCAGTAAACACATTTTCTTAGCCAAATGTCTCCGCACATGAATGCTACCCTGTCACAATGAAGGCTCCCAGGCTGGTAATTTAGTCCGCTGGACAGGGCTTGTTATGGAAAACAGGAGGAAGAGTAGGTAGGAAGCTTCCTTCTGCTGATTATGGATCTCTCCAAAGACCTATAGGCTTTGGGGTATATAGTAATATGCTCTCCATATTTTCTCTAAGAAGTTGAGAAGTTTGACCTTTAAAATCTGCCTATGAATGACCTGAAAAATTGTGATCCAGTAAAATACAACAATACAAGACACATTTATTAGATACATCTTGTGTGTAGAATTCTGTGCTAAATGCTACGGGAAATATAAAGAAAGCTAAGGCACAGTCCCTGCATTCCAGGAGGGTCATAAGACATTGAAATAGTTAGCTTATCTAGTGGAGAGAGTGACCTGGAGATAAGAAGAAACAAGTTTGAATCCTAACTTTACACATTTCCCACCTTTGTGACTCTGGGCCATGACACCTCTTGTCCTCAGTTTACTTATTTGCAAAATGATAGTCATCATTGCATTTATTGATGAGAAGCAGCAAAGAAGTAGATGGGAAACTTGCCTTGGAATTAGAACAAGCTGGGTTCAATCAATATGTCAGAGGCATACTGGCCGGGTGATCCTGAGCAAATCACTTAACCTCTCACTTTTCAGTCCCAGGAAACTCTTAAGATAGACGTTCTTATCCAGTTTTGTGTCATGGATCCTTCTTGGCCATCTGGTGAAGCCTGTGCACTCCTTCTCAGAATACTGTTTTAAATTTGTAAAGCACATAGAATTATAAAGGGAAGCAATTATATTGAAATAAAGATAGATTTTTCTCATCCATGTTCACAGAGCCCCTGAGATCTATCTACCAATCCTTTGGAGTGGGGGCGTTGTCCATTGACCTCAGGTTAAGAAGCCCTGTTTTTTCTTTTTTAAAAATTTATTTTATTTTTAATTTGTGGAATGAAACAAGCATTTCCATAACAGTATAATAAAAAGATGATTGTACATGAAACTGCAAAGTTTGCTATGTACAACTTGATATTCTTTTTAAATGTACAATGAAGTTGTTATACAAATTTCTTTTTTTCTTCCCTGCTCCAGAGATGGTCCCCACTAGACACAAATATATATGTACATACATACATATGTACATACATACATATTTATACATACACACATGCAGATATATATGTATATGTATATATGTAAAATTATTCTATACAAACTTCCATTTATCAGTTTTTTCTCTGGAAGCAGATAGTCTTTCTTCCAATGAGATAGTTCACATTATCTTCCATTTTTCCATTCTTCTCTCTTTGTTCTGTGATTTCTTGGTTTTGCATAAAGTCATTAGCCTCCATCTGTGCCATTCTAATTTTGAAAGAACTATTTTCTTCAGTGAGCTTTTGAAGCTCCTTTTCCATTTGGCTAATTCTGCTTTTGAAAGCATTCTTCTCCTCATTGGCTTTTTGAACCTCTTTTGCCAATTGAGTTAGGCTAGTTGTCAAGGTGTTAATTTCTTCAACATTTTTTTGGGTCTCCTTTAGCAGGGAGCTGATCTGCTGTTCATGCTTTGACTTCATGTCTCTCATTTCTCTTCCCAGCTTTTCCTCTACCTCTCTAACTTGATTTTCAAAATTCTTTTTGAGCTCTTCCATGGCCTGAGCCCATTGGGTGGGCTGGGACACAGAAGCCTTGATTTCTGTGTCTTTGCCTGATGGTAAGCATTGTTCTTCCTCATCAGAAAGGAAGGGAGGAAATGCCTGTTCTCCAAGAAAGTAGCCTTCTATAGTGTTATTTCTTTTCCCTTTTCTGGGCATTTTCCCAGCCAGTGACTTGACCTCTGAATATTCTCCTCACACCCACCTCACCTCCTGATCCTCCCAGCCAAAGTTTGGGGTCTGAGATTCAAATGCTGCTTCCAGCCTTAGGGCTTTTGGCGGGGGCAGGGCTGTTATTCAGTGTGAGATTATGTTCAGGTGGTCAGGTCGGGGCAGGGCCGCCTCTCAGGCTCAGTTCCCTCAGGGGGTTTATGCACAGACCTTCCATAATGGATCCAGGCTCCTGCCCCCTTGGGGAGCCCTGGTCTGTAGCCGCCTCTCAGCTTCTACCTCCCGGGGGAGGGGGCCTGAGTTATGGGGGCACCCCACTCCCCTCTCAACCCGCCAAAGAGACTCTCTCACCAACCCCCGTCACCTGTGGGTGGAGGGCCTTGTGCGGCCGCTGGAGATCCCGTCCCTGAAGCCTGCTCGGATCTGTATCTCTTGGTGCTGCGGCCACGGCAGGTCTGGGCTGTGCTCCTCATCTGCAGCATGACTGACCTTTTGTGAGAGGTTTGCAGGTCCCTCTGTGGGTGGAGGGACCCGCGTGGCCGCTGGAGATCCCGTCCCTGAAGCCCGCTCGGACCTTTTCCTCTCAGTGCCGTGGCCGTGGCAGGGCTGCACTCAGCTCCCAGTCCCGGTGCCCAGTCCGCAGCGCGAAGGACCTCCCGTGAGAGGTTTGCAGGTCTCTCCAGAACAGAAATCTCCCACGCTCCAATGTTCTGTGGCCTCTGGGTGCAGAATTCGCCGTGAGTTACTTCCCTGTAGCCGTTCTATGGGTTGTGGGTTCGGAGCTATGTGTATGTGCATCTTTCTACTCCGCCATCTTGGCTCCGCCCCCCTCAGATAGTCTTTCTTCATTTGTCCTTTCTAGTTAATTTGGGTATCTATAATAATCAAAATAACTCACTTGATTAATCATTCTTAAAACAACATTGTTGTTACTGTATACAGTGTTCTCTTGGTTGTGTTCATTTTGCTCTTTGTTATTTCAGGCAAGTCTTTCCATGTTTTTCTAAGATGTAAGAGGATAAGTTACAGGTCAGTTATAGTTCTGCCTTGGTAGAGGAAATTTCCTCACTGGGAGTTGCCTACACCAATGAAATCATAGGTTCAGATCTTCTCTCCTACCTTCCTCCCACTTGGCCAAACCAAAACCAAAAATAATTAGCATCTGTCTTACAATCTTTTGAGGAATAATCAGTCAATAGGCATTTATTATGTGTTAAGCACTGTAGTAAAAATTGGGGATAAAAAAAGGGCAAAAATAGCACTTGTCTCTAGAGAACTTATATTCTAAGGGGGGGATTTAACATGTAATTAACATACAGCATACACACAGAGTAGATGAAAGGTAACCTCAGTGGAGGAGGTACTAGCAGCTGGGTTGGTGGGGGGATGGTGAGGGACCAAGAAAGGCTTACTATATATAGGAGGGGGTATTGAGTTAGATCTTGAAGGAAGCCAGAGGAAACTAAGAGGTAGAGTAGATGAGGGGTAGCATTCCAGGTATGGGGACCAGTTGGGGCAAAAAGACCAGAGATGGAAGGGATGTTCAAGGAGCAGCAAGTTGGCCAGTGGAGCTACATCATGGAGTTCATGGAGAAGAGGAAAATGTAAGAAGTCTGGAAAGGGGCCAGACTGTGAAAAGGTTTTAGGAAAATCACTTTGTCAGGTGAGGGGAAGATAGATTGGAGTAGGGAGAGACTTGAGACAAGAAAACAAATTAGAAGGCTGTTGCAATGGTCCGTGCAAAAGGTGATGAGGGTCTGAATGAGGATGCTGGCTATGAGCAGAGAGGAGTTATAGACAAGAGATCTGGGGAAGGTAGAAACAGGAAGATTGCAACAGATTGGTTATGTTAGAGGAGAGAGAAAATTTGAGGCTGACACCAAAGTTGAAAGCCTGGGTGATAGGGAAAATGATAGCCTTTAGTGTTGCTGGTGGGTTCAACAGTAGTAAAAGAAGGGAGTAATTGGAAGAGGTGTGAGTGGGGGGAGAAGAGAAAGAACATGAATTCTACTTTGGGTATATGGTGTTAAAAACAAATGAATTAATGAAAAATACATTTGTTAAGTGCTTCTGATGTGCTAAACACTGTGGTGGATCCTAGGGATACAAACAGAAATGCAAAATGGGCAATGAAGCTTCACATTCTAATGGTAGTTGCTACATGTGGTATGTTTCAGCTGCAAGTAAGGTGGAAGGACCTCATGGTCCTTAAGATACAGCAGTAAATCATATGGTAATGTATTTTCTTTAATTCTTCTTCACTAATATAACCAGATGCATTTCTGATTTTGAAGCATTGGATGATGCCAAGGACTTGGGGTGGCAAGGACTTTCTTGATTTTCAGTAGCTGTGGTTGATGATGTCCTAGGGGCATATAAAAGTGCTTGCCAGGTGGCATCCTCATAGGGATTGCTTCCTGGGGTGATGGCTGCAAGATTAGGCTGGAAGCAGGACCAAGCATCTGGTATGTCCTTTTATTTCTAGGGCTCTTGGGCTTGCCTCTCCATTGGTGTTGGCAGTGTTTGATCAATGGAACAGAGTAGAGGCACATAGATGGCTCCGTAGGTAGAGTGCTGAAAAATCTGAATTCCTCTTCCACAAGGCAGTTTGTCAAAATTTAAAGACAACTATCATGTCACGTCTTTCCCCCAACTATCTTCTCTAGGCTAAACCCCTAGTTCCTTTAAATGATCCTCTTATGGCATAATTTTGGAGCTCTTCACCATCCTGTCTACTCTTCTGGTTTCCCTCCCATTTATCAATATCCTTTCTAAACTGTAACTGAACACAATACTCTTGGTATGGCCAGATCCAGGGAATGGACACTGTGACCTCCCTAGTTTGCCTAAGGTTGCATAGTTGGTATATGTCCCATCTAGAACTTGTTCCTGAGTCTTCTGACTCAAGGGCACCATCTGCTTTTGTGGAGTAGAAGCAAACATTTCAATGTGAAGTCATTATGGTTCTTTTACAATGTAGGAGCTTCTAATCCCTCGTCTTATTTTTCTGGGGTGATATCTATAGAAAGCTATTTACTAGGCAAGATAATGTCACAGTATTTACTTTACTTTGTTTTTCATCTTAACTCTTTCCCATATAAGGACAGTTCATTTTCCTTCCAATAAATTCTCCTGGAGATCATTCTCCCTCTCCTTTGTCAGACTGTCCCATAAACTTCCTTGGGCTGGGAAATTTGCCAAACTCCACATATTTCAACCAAGGTAGCCACAGAAAGCAATACTCACCGGATGTGTGTGAATTTCCTGCTCTTTTAACAACAATAACTGAATCCATTCGCCAGGAAGTCATATTCACTGCCAGCTAAGCGCTCTGTGTGTTCACATGTGAGTCCGTTGCCTACGATAAGATGCAAAGAGAGTAATTTACAAGAAGTAATTGAGAACTGGGTTCCTGTGACTGACTGGAAATGTTTCTCCTGCACTGATGAGCCTTTTAGAACTCCCTTTTAAATAGGCATGCCTCTCGTAAAATTATTTCACAGTTAATATCATTAATATGTATTATAGCCAAACTCTGCTATCAAAAATCACGCAATACCATAGTAATGTTGTTCAGCAATGTCTTCCATAGAACTACCAGCCCCCTATAATGATTTTTCATGTAAAATCCTATCTCGTTGTTGAAATGGAGTCATCTTCAGACGTCTGACTCTTTATGCTCCCTTTGGGCTTTTCTTGGCAAAGATACTAGATTGGTTTGTCATTTCCTTCTCCAGCTCATTTCACAGATGAGGAAACTGAGGCAAACAGAGTTAAGTGACTTGCCCAGGGTCATACAGCTAGTAAGTGTCTGAAGCCAGGTTAGAACTCACCAAGATGAGTTTTCCTGACTCCAGACCTGGTGTTCTATCCACTGAGTCACCTAGCTGCCTCCTTTTTACCCCCCTCCCCATCCTGTTTTAATGGTACCAATTAAGCATATTAGCCTTGGTATCAACAAGTCTTTTTTTGTTTTTGAGAAGCAATCAGGGTTAAGTGACTTGCCCAGGGTCACACAGCTAGTAAGTGTTGAGTGTCTAAGGCTGGATTTGAACTCAGGTCCTCCTGACTCCGGGGCTAAGTCTTGAGGAAAACTTTGGTTCCACTAGGATGTTCAGTAACAAACAAGTGCCTTTATTCATCTTGTTTTCCTGTTTTGGAAAACATCTGTTTTCCTGCTTTACTTCTAAGGAGGTTGGTACTCATCTTAATAATTGTCCTCAAAGGTTAATAGAGTTAGAGCTAGAAAGAGCTCTAAAAGATCATCCAGTTCAGGGGTGGGGAAACTGCAGCCTTGAAGGCACATGTGGCCCTCTAAGTCCTCAAGTGCAGCCTTTAGACTGAATCCAAACTTCACAGAACAAATTCCCTTAATTAAAAAAATAGTAAGTAATAATTAAATTAAATAGATAATAAAAGGTTCCCCACCCCTAGATTCTAATTTCACCCTTTTATCTTACAGATAAAGAAAAGGAGACCCAGAAATGTGAACTGACTTGCCTCAAGTCACCCAGGTAGTAAAAGAATAGAACGGGAATTGGAACAAGTTCTTTATGCTTCACTTTTCCTGTTTCTAATTGGCCTCAAGTTTTTGGAGAATTTACCTGATCACAGCACCTTGGCCTCCGTTTATTTGCCAACCCAATAGCTATAATCATCACGCTGATGAAGACTGCCTCTTTCCATTCAACAAACCTTTGCTGAGTGCCTGGGCTGTGCCAGGTCTCAGGCTGGGTGGGAACTGTGCAGTGTTCAACAGGAGGAAGAAACTCAGCCCTTGATCCTGTGGAGTTTCAGGACAAGAGGGGAGTATGACACGCCCACGAAGGTTAGGATAATAACGGAGTCTCAAAGAATTTCACTGATTTACCCCAAACCATACTTGAACACACACATATATTAGTATATATATCTATTTTATTGTGAATATTATAATACGTGTAAAATTCAAACAATTCAGGAATATAATAATATATATTTAATAATAATTATAGCTGCCATTTATAAAATGTTTTAAGGTTTGCAAAGCACTTGGCATATGTTATTTTATTTGATCATCACAAAAACCTGGTGAAGTAGGTGATATTATTATCCCCATTTTGCAGATGAGGAAAATGAGACTGAGAAGGGTTAAGTGACTTGTCCAGGGTCATATAATTAGTAAATGTTAGAGGCAGGATTTCCAGACTCCAAATCTCAGACCAGAGAGACTATACCACTCAGCAGTCTTTATAATATATGAATAAAAATTAAATTAATTCATGGATACACAGAGACTTCTGTACATATATACACACACATATATGCATATATATTATATATACTCTATGTATATATGCACATAGATGTATATATGATTAAATATATACTTGTCTCTTCCATACTAACCTAGAGTCTCTGTATGTCCAACAATCTTTCTGTCACTGTCTCTGGCTTTGTCTCTCTGTCATTGTGTCTCTGATTCTGTCTCTCTCTGTCTCTCTATGTCTCTGTCTCTGTCTCTCTTGAATGTGTGCATATAATACACACATACAGACACATATACTCATACATACATACACCATCAGCCATTGTATTTAAAGATGGTACTGCTGTTGGCAAGGTCATCTGTATAGGAAACTGTGGCTCTAAGGTTCAGTTTACCATCTACAGTTAAGTTTGCACCGTGCCCACAGGCAGATGTTTTCTGCTCTGCCGTTGCCTTGGTCGTTTGTAGAACCATCCTGTTTGGTCCCTTTAGACCTGTAGTGTGCTCCCAAACCCTTCCTTGCCCAGAAAGACTCCCCAACCCTGATTATTGCATATATTTTGACTTATCTGGAATATCTCCTCCTGCCTGCTGTTAGCTGTGAACACAAGGCTTATTCTTTCTGATGTCTCTGTGAAAATATTCAGTCCTGAGACTGGTTCTGGATTTCACAGCTGGAGAAAGATGTAGAGAAAGTAGGGGCCATTCAAAGGAAATCCATAAAGATGATCAAAGGAACTTTTGAGTCTTCAAGTCAGAAGCAAAGACAAGGTGAGGAACAGGAGGAGCATCAGAAACATGGTTATCCAACCCCTGAATATCTTCATCCCAGAAGATCATGAGTGGAATATTTTCTCTCTCCTTAGAGATAACAAGAAGAAATATTAACTATGGTATGTTAGAAGTGGAATAGACTTAAGGAGCCATCTAAGCCAGGGATTCTTAATGTGGGGTCCATGAATCCCCAGGGAGTACAAGAATAGATTCCAGAGGATCCATAAACTTGGACTGGTAAAGAAATTACATCTTATTTTCATTAACCTTTGATTTCCTTCATAATCCTATGTTTTATTTTATGCATTTAAAAACATTATCCTCAGAAGGGATCCATTGGCTTTACTAGCCTGCCCAAGGGGTCCACGACACAAAAGAGGTTAAGATCCCTGAACTGGGCCAACTCTTTATTTTAAAAGTTGACACACTGAGGCTTAGAGAGGTTAAACATCATGCAAAATCACAGTATTAGCAAGCAGAAATGCCAAGATTCAATTCCAGGTCTTCTGACTTCAATTATAGTTATTTTTATTTTTTAAATGCAATACTTTTTTATATTTTCAATTCTGAATATAGTGATTTCTCAACTACACCATAATGCTTTTTGGATTGTCAACAATATTTATGTAGTGTTTCTTGCATCTGAAATACTGTACTAAGGACATGCTACATAAGAGACATGCTACTTATTCTCTTAGAATCTAACTGGGAAAACATAAGATATATGCTGGAAATGGGAAAGAGTTATAATGAAGTTGGTTGTTATCATTTTAGGCAAGGGATGAACAGGTTGGCACATGTCTGGTCATCGCTGTGAAACTGTAAGAGGCCAACCTCACTCAAAGAGTGTAGCCTACAACCTGAGGAACTCAAAAGGAAAGAAGACACCCTTAGTCCCTACTATCTATTTTTCCTTAATACTATTTCGTATTTTTCCAATTACCTGTAAAGATAGTTTTCAAAATTCATTTTTGTAAAATTTTGAATTCCAAATTTTTCTCCTTCCCTCCCTCCCTCAGACATCAAGGAATTTGATATACGTTATACATATACAGCCAGGTTAAACATATTTTCAGGTTGGTCATATTGTGAAAAAAACATCAGAACAAATGGGAAAAACCAAAAGAAAGAAAAAGCAAGAAAAATGAAAATAGCATGCTTTGATGTGAATTCAGACTCTGTGGTTCTTTCTCTGGATGTGGTTACCATTTTCCATCATGAGTCTTTTGGAATTATATTGGATCATTGTATTGCTCAGAACAGCTAAGACTATCATAGTTGATCATCGCACAGTGTTGCTGTTACTGTGTACAATATTCTCCTTGTACTGCTCACTTTACTTAGCCTGAGTTCATGTAAATCCAAGTTTTTCTGAAATCTGGTTGCTTTTCATTTCTTACAACACAATAGTATTCCATTACATCCATATACCACAACTTGTTCAGTCATTTGTAATGTTAATCATTTTCATAAGAGTTAAAGATCTTCCCCTGCCCATTGAGAGAAGTTTGAATAGGGGAGATTTGTTTTGTAGGAAAGCCCACACCTTTTGCTAATTTCTAATGAGACACTGGTTCTCAAGGGTTGTGATGCCATCTGGCTCTGAAAAGTGTATATATATATTCTGAGGTGAAGTTTTGTTTTGGGGGCTTACTCATTGGAAGCATTTGGCCGGATGAGACTGTGTAGCCACTGAGGAGCCCCTAAGCTTTGAAAACCCAGAGGTTGGTGCTTCTGTCTCTGGTAACTATGTATTGCTTATGGTCAGACAGTTGGAAGCCCTGTCTGTTGGTCTTTATTTCTCTGTATTTTCTCTGAAGTTCAGGGTGCTGACTTTTTCCCCTGAACTAAGTCAATCATATATGTACTTGATTAAAGTCGATTGTTGACCCCTCAAAAGCTGCTTTCCTTGTAGAAAAGCAGATCTAAGAACCTATACAACAGGCCCTGCTGTGTAGATCAGGGTCCTTGCTCTTACACCATTCCCCAGTTGATGGGCAACCCCTCAATTTCCAATTCTTTGCCCCCACAAAAAATAGCTGCTATAGCAGTATTTTTGTACATGGGGGTCCTTTTCTCTTTTCTATGGTCTCTTTGGGATGCAGAACTAGTAGTGGTATTGCTGGATATGCACAGTTTGATTGCCCTTTGGGCATAGTTTCAAATTGCTCTCCAGAATGGTTGGATCACAACTCCACCATCAATGCTCTAGTGTTCTGATTTTCCTACATCTTCTCCAACATTTATCATTTTCCTTTTCTGTCATATTAGCCAATCTGATAGGTATGAAGTGGTATGTCAGAATTGCTTTAATTTACATTTTTCTAATCAATAGTGATTTCAAGTATTTTTTTATATGACTATGGATAACTTTAATATCTTCATCTGAAAACTGCCTATTCTTATCCTTTGGAAATTTATCAATTGGGGAATAATTTATATTCTTATAAAATTTAGTCCCTGTTATCTTGCTCTCCATCCTTCTTAGCTAACATAGTTTAACCATAAAGGAGATGTCCTGTTGTGAGATTATCTCTGTTCTATATTAGAAAGTGCCACCACAAGTCTCTCTCCAGTCTAATTCGTCTTCTACTCAACTGCCAAGTCAATCATCTTCAGCATTAGAATGTAAGTTACCTGAGGACAGGAAGCCCATTTTTGTCTTTAAAAAAAAAATACCTGATGCTTTGCATAGTGCCTGACACAGCATAAATTTAATTTAATAATAAATAAATAAAATTTAAATTAACAAACATTTGCTTGTTGACAGACTGGATTAACAATGTAATATCTCCCCAAATTATATCATTTACAGGCAACTAACACATGCTGATGATTTGGGAAAGACTTGGAATCCTTGAGTTTCCCTGCTGATTCTTCTTTGTTTATGCAATTTTAGACATAGGGCATGCTCTAATATTGTGTAGTTAAATGTATTACTTGATCATCCCAAAGAAAGTGGGTCATAGAGGTCTTCCAATATTAAAACTGCTGAGGATGTGGAGCAGCATGAGTCTCAGAAGTGGCAGATGGCTCACAGCGTTGCATTTGAGACTGCGTTTTCAGCCTTACAGTCAATCATGCAGCAACAAGTCCTGAGCTGCTGTTTCTAGTGCTCTACTTCTAAAGACACAATTTAGGATGCTTATCAAGGAATGCTTATCTTTTAAGAGAGCCAGTTTGGTGTAGTGGATAGATTGCTGCCCTGAAAACCAAGAAGACCTGGGTTTAAGTCCTTACTGGTTGTATTTTCCTGGGCAAATCACTGATAGTAATAGCTACATTTATATAACACTCTAAAGTTTGCAAAAAGTTTTACAAGCGTAATCTCCTTTGATCCTCAAAATAACCCTGGGTGTGTAGGTGTCATAATTATTCCTACTTTAGAGGGATTAAAAAAAAAACTGAGGCAGATGGGTAAAGTGATTTACTCAGTTAACAAATAGTTAATCTGAACCCAAACCTTCTTAGTTCTAAAACTGCAAACTGCAAGATGATTGCCAATCTGCATTGTAGAGAGAGTTTCTTTACAAAACTTTCTTGGTACCAATGAAATTACCAAAGCCATACATACATATAATCAAACAAAAAGTCACGCCAAACTCTAAATGAGATTGCAGAGAAGGTGGCAATTTTTTTGCTAGGGGGAAATCTTCCTTGATTTCTCTATCATGCAGTTGAAGAAATCTCTTAAGTTGAACTTTTTACACAAATGGCACTGTAATGTCTGAGGCAGACAACTGATTCTATTTATGAATTTAAATCTCTGAATGGTGAATGACTTGACTTGCATAGTGTTCATTAGCCAATTTCATAAGAAATCAATTTCATCAGTGACTTAATTTTAGCATGAACTATATGTGTGTATTTGCAGGGAAGTCAAAGGATTTAGAGATGGAGGAACCAACGTAAAAGTTCATCAAGTCAAACTTTCTTATTTACAAATAAAGAAATGGAGGATCAGAGAGTCTAATTATCTTGCCTAAAATCATGTCAGCATTTAGTGGTAGTTTAGTCCCTTGACTCTGGATTAAATCCTTTTTTCACTACATATTTTTCTCCTATTTAGAATATATTATACATATTAAGACATGTTGAAGCATGTTGGGAGATTTCTCACCCAGAAAGCGGTAAATCTAATGAAATAATTCACTTGCCAGTGGGTCAGTAAAACTGAAGGTCAATTAAATGAGTTAGCCAACCTAAAAGATGTACTGTTATCCCTTTCCCATTGTGGGGATGGGGAAGGGTTAGGGGCATAGCACTCTGTGATCTGAAAGATCTGTGCAGAAGTTTGTGGTCCTCCCTTCATACCAGAGAAAACATATGAATTATTATGATATTAAAAGATAAATTATATTGCTATTATATAATACTATACATATATTTTATAGATCTATGAGTTTCTAAACTTTTTTTGTGTTATCTAGTGTCCTTCAAATGTCATCTGTGGTTTCTGCAGAACTTCCCAAAAATTCCCACTTAATTTCTTATGCTGACCTGAGGTATGTTGAAACCTCAGTGGGGAAAGCTGCAGTGTGAAAGGGATAAATGTATTTGTACATCAGGAAAACTTGCTTGCTGGTAGCAACTTCATCTTTTTACAGCATAAATCTTCGTTTTATAAAGCTTTTACAAAATTGCCCTCACCCAAATAGAAGATATTAAGGTGAGTTTGATTCTAAAATAAGCAAAAAAAGAGTCAAAAAGAAATAGCCCCAGTCACCAGAGCTATTGATGTGGAGTAATTCCAAAAGATCAATCCAAATGGGTTTTGGAGGTGTGCCTGCATGCACACATGGATATATACAAATGTGAATATATAGTTGTAGCTAGAGATAGAGATAGAGACATAGATATGAAATCTTTGCATAGTGAAGTCTCTTTTTGTTTGTATTTTATAATGAAGTCATATATATGTGTTTATATATACATATACATATCTATTTATTTTTAGTTTTCAACATTCACTTCCATAAGATTCTGAGCTCCAAATTTTCTCCCCTTTCCTCTCCCCGCTTCCCAAGACATCTTGCAATCTAATATAGGTCGCACATGTACAATCATGCTAAAGATATTTCCACATTAGTCATGTTGTAAAGAAGAATTAGAACTAAAGGGAAAAACCATGAGAAAGAAGAAACCAAAAAAAAAAAGAAGAGAGAGAGAGAAACAGTGTGCTTCCATCTGCATTTAGACTCCATAGTTCTTCCTTTGGCTGTGGATAGCACTTTCCATCGTGAGTCTTTTGGTTGTCTTAGATCCTTGTATTGCTGAGAAGAGCTAAGTCTATCAAAGTTGGTCATTGAACTATGTTACTGTTACTGTGTACAATGTTCTCTAGGTTCTGCTTTCTTCACTCAGCATTTCATGTAAATCTTTCCAGGTTTTTCTCAATCCACCTGCTCATCATTTCTTATGGAACAACAGTATTCCATTACACTCATATACCACAACTTGTTCAACCATTCCCCAATTGATGGGCATCCCCTTAATTTCCAATTCTTGGCTGCTATACAAAAAGAGTTGCCATAAATAATAGTTGTGAGTCCTTTTCCCATTTTTATGATTCCTTGAGATATAGACCTAGAAGTGGTATTGCTGGATCAAAAGGGATGCACAGTTTTATAACCTTTTGGGCATAGTTCCAAATTGCTATCCAGAATGGTTGGATTAGTTTACAACTCCACTAACAATGCATTAGTGTTCCAATTTTCTCAATCTTCTCCAATATTTATCATATTTCTTTTCTTTCATATTAGCCAGTCTGATAGGTATGATGTGGTACCTCAGAGTTGTTTCAATTTGCATTTCTCTAATCAATAGTGATTTAGAGCATTTTTCATAAGACTATAGATAGCTTTAATTTCCTTGTCTGAAAATTGCCTTTCATATCATTTCTAGTGAAGTCTTAAACACCCACATTTTAGTCATTGGAATGAGTCCACAAATCCATGCAGCATTAGGCTATCTATTCCTTTTACATTAGGTTGGAAAGAATGGACCTGGAGAACTCCACAAACACATCTGCATAGAGTGTCAAGCAAGGAGCTTTTGGGAGAGTAGGGAAATCATTATTGCTGCCTGAGCCCCAGGATCGCTTGGAAAGACAGAGGCTTGGGGACACATAGAATGATTCATTTTAGAGAGGCATAAACAGCCAGATCAGCAGCATTCTGAGGCATTTGACTGGACCAGTTGGATACAGACTGTCCAAATAAGGAAGCTGTTGTGGAAAGTTCCTAGTTTCGAGTTGGGTGAAACATTGGTGGGGTCCTTCTCAGCTAAAGAGTCTCTTGTTGCAGCTGGACTTTGTGTAATCAGCCAAAACAGGATGGAAGGAGTTGAGTTGTTTTGTTATTTAGCTTACAGTAGAATGAGGTAGTAATTCAGTCTACTGGCACATTCCTTTGATAACAAGGTTGTTTTTCCTCTACAGTTAGCACAGAACTCTGGATCTGATATCAGAAAACTTTTGTTCAAATCCTGGCTCTTGTGTGTGTCAAACAACTCACTCTGCCTTCCTAAATTTCCATTTCCTCATTCTTAAAATAAAAGGGGAGAATTGAATTATATGTCATCTAGATTCAAACCTATGAGCCCATATCTGGACCACAAATTAGAATTAGAGGAACAAGAGCACAGCCTGATTCTGTTCCATATTTTTTATATTGTTAGCTTCATAGTAAAAGCAAGGTCTTTTTATATATAAAATCCTAGGAACTTGCCTGACATTGCCTGACGCCACATTCTTCTGAAGGAGGTTTTTAAGCATAGATCTATTCAAGTTCCAAGGTGGAAATCTTATTCTGTGGATCGCTAGAAGCACTTTAGTGGGGAGTTATTCAACCTGCAATTTCCCAGCTTTAACAAGATGGCATCTTCATCACTGAAAAAGGTGTTTAATGAAAAAATGCCAGCAAACAGACAAGGGACAGAAAGGCTGTCATATGCTAGCGAGAGAACACTTCATTGCACTAAAACTTGACCTGGGATAATCCTATTCTATGGCAACACATGGGAAAGACTTGATCAAAGTCATGATCTCCGAAAGAAGGTGGTGGGAGCATAGGAAGGAGTTGAGACAGAAACTGGTTTAGGAATTATTTCACTAGGTAATTGAGTTAGAATTCATGGCATGGTTCAATGAATAATGAGGGTGAGGTCATATCTGAAATTTGCAGTCAAAGTCTGAGCATTTTTTGTTTGTATCTTTTTGGTCTAGAGCTATAATTGGCACTTTTGGTCATGAAACTCCTTCTGCAAAAGCAGATTGGCAGTAGATTTTCAGTTTATAGTTTTAGAAATTTCGCAACCAGGTGGTACAATGTGGACCTGGTGTCAAGGATTCCTGGGTTCAAATCCAACTTCAGGCACTCACTAGCTATGTGACTTGACCTCTGTCTGCCTCAGTATTTTTCATTTATAATATGGATACAAAAATAGCATTTACATCCCAGGGTTGTTATAAAGATGAAATGAGATAATATTTGTACAGAGTCTGGCAAGTCTTTAACGTTACATAAATTATTACTATCATATGACTTATCTAGGGTCATGCAGCTAGTATGTATCAGATATGACTTAAAGCCAGATTTTCTTGACTCCAAACTTTCCATCTGAAATGCCCTTCTGCACCACGTAGTTTGTATAATGGAGAAAGTCCTGGACTCAAAAGAGTCAGACTAGATCTGGGTTCAAAACCTGCCTGAGACATGTGTGAACTGTGTGACCCTGGGTAAGTCACAGCCTCTCTCACCCCCAGTTTCCTCAGTTATAAAATGGAAATAATTATAGCACTTGCCCCACAGAGCTATTATGGTGAAGTGCTTTGGAAAACTTCCAAGGCCATGTATACATTAGCTCCAGAGCCCAAAGTCTGACACCTGCTTTTAAGCATGCTCCACCCATTCAGTCCATTTCTTAAGTGCTCTAGATTAGATGTTAGCCATATCTACAACCTTGAAACCAAGTGTCATGCAATTGGAGAAACTCTGAAGAAACAAAATACTTTTCTAAAGTTTCTTTATATTCTAATGCTCTGTGATTTTTAAAACTCTAGGAATTAAAAAAAAGCAAGAAAAAACCACTCTCACTGTATGGCAGCACCGTCAGGGACACCATAGCAGAATTAACAAATATAATAGGATACGTTGATTGGATACAATACGGTGGATTGATTATACAAATAAAATGGCCTTCATCTGCAGATTCAGGGTTTTCTGTGGGCTGTTTTTTTTTGTTTTTTGTTTTTTTTAAACAGCAAAGGTTACAAAAGGAGATTGTGGCACCTCCTCTGGGGGCTTTTGTAAAGAGATAAGTGGCTCATCAGACTGAGATGACTCAACAGAGGTCTTGCCTAAAGTGAGGAGAAGGGACTGGATCACTCCTCCTGGGGCTTTTCTGTGCTAAGAGTCTCTGACCTCAGAGCTTGGTACCAACATTCTTTCAACTAATCCCTTCAGGTATAAATATCTGCCCTGCCAGCTGCCTGCAACCAATCATTTTGCATCCACACCCAAACGGCTGCCAGGGTATTAGATATTAAACTGTCGAGTTAACACTGGTCTTTGTGTTCTGAAGGAGAGACCTTTCACGAGGAACCTTCAGCTTCAGTTAGCAGTCACCCGCATGTTTCCCCTGGAGCCCCATCGCCCTGGGCAGAGGTGGGGGTGGGGACAGGGTGGGGGTTGGAAGGGTTGTGGGTGGGGGGAAGAGTTAGTTGCATGTTTGTTTTTTAACGTATCTGAAACAAAAAGATAAGGCCATTTCTCATAACTGCACTCTGTCAAACCACAATAGATCAAGGGTCAGACCTCAAGGTTTAAACTGAATAGTATCTCAAGTCCAAGGACTTATTTATGTTTATTTCAGTCTCAAACTTCATTCTCATTTATAACTGAGGAGAATAGAACATTTAGAAATAGAATTTCTATGACAACAGAAATAAGAGATCAGACATCTACGCATGTATACACACAAACAAAGCTGTCTGCCATCTTTGTCTTAGCTGTGTGTGTGTGTGTGTGTGTGTGTGTGTGTGTTGATTATCTCCAATTTATCCTGTGTATGTGTTGTTTGTACATGTTACCTCCCCCATTACACTGGGACCTTCTTGAGAGCAAAGACTAATTTTTTTGTTTTATTTTACTGGTTTTTCTTTTCCTTTTACTGTTTATTTAATTGTTCTTTGTATTCTAAATATCCAGGATAGTGCCTGGAATATAGGAGGGATTTAATAAGTGCTTATTGACTAACCATCTGAATAACTATCCATTATTTTTGCATCGTGGATAGGGTACCGGCCTGGAATCAGGAAACCAGAGTTCAAATCTGGCCTCAGATACTTACTAGCTGTGTGACGCTGGGTAAGTCACTTAATCCTAATTGCTCCAGTTTCCTCATCTGTAAAAGGAGCTGGAGAAGGAAAGGGCTAACCACTCTAGCATATTTGTCAAGAAAACCCCAGATGTGGTCACAAAGAGTTGGAACAACTGAAATGACTAAACAACAACGTCTATCTATGTCTGTCTATCGATATCTATTTTTATCAGTCTATCACCCATCCATCTCTAACTGTTTTTCAATTTCTGTTGGACTGTCTACCTGGCAGCTAGGTAACACAGTGGAGAGAGCTCTGGGCTTGGAGTAAGGAATGCTTGTTATCAAATATGACCTTAGACACTAGCTGTGTGAACTTGGGCAAGTTATTTAGCCTCTGTTTGCCTCAGTTTCCATAGTAGCCCCTACTTCCCAGGATTGTTGTGAGGACCAAATGAGATAAGATAGTAAATTCTACATAAAAATGTTGTTATTATTATTTTACATCTCTATCCATAACCTGATGTGTGTAGACCTAACCTGCTAGACATGGTATCAGATACCCTGGGTTACGATCCCAGAGTTGCTTCTATAAAACAAATTTCCTACTCTGTAGGAATGGAGGAGAAGGTGGCCACCACTAGGAGGATGCTACAGCTGAAGTGATTAAGAAAGCCTGAACTGGGGTACGACTTGCCTGAAATAATGACCTTGAGGTTAAAGGTTCTTCTCTAAGTCCTCCTCTGGGATGGTGATGATGGTCAAGAGACCACTGGGCCTCCTCATCTGCCCTGACACTTTGCTTTCCAAACCTTTTGGTTTTACATCTTCCCTGTTCAGTATTCTTTAACCTGCTAGGCCTTGCCAGATGCCCCCTGCACACTGAGATTCACCAGGGCTCTCCATTTATTCAAAAGTTGACCATTCTTGCATTTGTGTTTTCCTCCTTTATTAAAATGGGAACCCCTGGAGGTCAGGAAAGGATTAGCTCTTCTATTTGTATACCCAGCATGGTGCTTTGCCCTTGGTAAGTACTTAATACATGCTTTTCCTTCTCTCTCTCCCTTCTTTTTTTCCTTCCTTCCTTCCAAAAAAGATTATCCATCTCTTTATTAATAACTAATTATTGAGTCAGGAGTAAGATTTTTCTTCTTTTCTACTTCCTCATCTAGAAATCTACCAGTGTGGGAAATCTTTCTCAAACACTTACCCAGGCTAAGATCTAATCCGACAGTGAAAAAAAAAAGGGTTAGACTAATGGGAGGACTCTTGTTCATTGTGTTTATTCAGACAGGTATGCAGAAAATGTGGACTCTCCCTTTGGTCAGGTGATATAAAAATGGATAAATCTCTTTGACCAAGACTTGAGTGATCCAAGTCATCTACCCCCAAGACCCTCATTGGAATATAACTCAGCCCCTCATTGAAATATTCATTCTCTCATCAATTGTTAACCAGAGTTGATTGCCATCTTCAGGAATGCCCTTCCAAGGCATATAAACTGTGAGCCCACCTCCATGATGGGTGTTTGGCATTTGAGAATGCCACTGAACTTTTGTTAAAAATGTTGGCATTATTCATAAAATGACTAATTATCCAGAAATTATGTCTCTCAAACTTTTAAAATGTCATGCTTCTTTCCTCGCTCCCTTCCTTCCTTTCTTCCTTCCTTCCTTCAACTCTCAGGTTTTTAGACCTTGCCAGACATAGTTTAGAATAGAAAATGATTCAAAAGCTATTTCAATTTGATATGCATTTAATAAAAATCTTCTGTGTGCCAGGAACTAAGAATGCAAAAGTAAAAATCAAGCAGTCCCTGCCTGCAAAAAGCTGACATTCTACTGTACCAAGATGTAATCTGTGGCCCAGAGGTCCAGAGGTCCAGGGCTCACATGGACATGTTCTGATCTCAAGGGCTGATCTTAGAGGGTACTTTTCTTTTTTTGCTTATTTGTCTCCACTTAGAATTTATTCTAAGAAATCTACAAATATGCTCCTGTCTAGGTTTTAGTGAAATTGAGCACCAGGGTCTTTCATTCTTTTCCAGTGCTGGAAATAAAGAATGGAAATTGGGAAGAGGAAAGTGTTTTCACCCCACCAAAAAAATGCAGAGGGTACAAATGACTCAGGAATTCAAAAATGTACGTGATGATTTTTCTTAAGTGATAATGTTGTTTGACCTTTGTTCTTAAAGAGGGCCAGTGACATCAGGAGGGGGACTGAATTTAAATGAGGCAGAGCTGCTCGAAGTCATTAGCCTCACTGTCTCCTCCAGTCATCTCAGCTCACTGGTAAGACAGCTTAAGACAACTGGCAATGGACTAGTTATAATGGAAAAAGGGACTGCAAGGTGGTGCAGGATATTGATAGAGTACCAGGTCTGAAGTCAGATAGACTTTTATTCCTGAGTTCAAATTTGGCTTCAGAAACTGACTAGCTGTGTGACCCTGGGCAAGTCACTTCACCCAGTTTGCCTCAGTTTCCTCATCTATAAAATGAGCTGGAGAAGGAAAACGGCAAATCATTCCAATATCTTAGCTAAGAAAACCCTAAAAGGGGTCATGAGGCATCAGACATGATTGAACAACCACAAAAACAAAATAATAGGAAAGGCTTTAAGCTAGGAGTCCTTGGTTCATATCACAAGTTAGTGACACTGGGCTAATCACTTTTAGTCTCAGTTACTCCATCTGCAAAATAGGGATGATATTTCCATTAGCTCCCTGATCGTTGCTGTGAGGCAAGGGCTTAGTAAACCTCAAAGCCTGATGGGAAAGTGAATCCTTAAACTAGTTTCTCAAATGTTTGAAAAGTTTTTTTTCCTCCTACGTAAGACAGGAATCTTCTTTACACCATTAATTTCCTTAACAATCTTACATTTCATAGAGAATGCAATAACCCCCTATCTACCACCCATTATCACAAATGGAGGTTTGCTGTATTTTTAAATGAATTCTTTACTATGAAGGCTGGGGAGACCCCCAAAAGAAGGTAAATAAGAAATTTTCTTAGGAGAAAAAAGATCAAGTCTTTATAGGAGAAAAAGAGAAAGAAGGAACTCAGCAGCACTGGGCTAAGCTCTTTACAATTACATTTAATATCTCATTTGATCTTTACTACAGTCTTGGGAGGTAGGCATTATTATTATCCCCATTTTACTGATGAGGAAACTGAGACAAATAGAAGTGAAGTGAGTTGCCCAAGCTCACATGTCTGAGATCACTTTTGAGTTTGTGTTCCTGACTCCAGATCCATGGAATCAATTATCATCATTAAGCATTTGATGCTCTGATGTATTTATCCAGCCTCTCTTTTGACCTCCAGTTTCCCATCTCCCATTACATATCTTATAGGCAAAACTGCACTCATTAGCCAGTGCTAAAACCTTTCCTGACCTCCGATATTTCATCTCTAAATGCCTATTGGATATCTCCTACCTTTTATTGTATTCCTTGTGCTTAGCATAGTGCTTGACCCAGGGTGTTGTAGGCAGGGTTCTAATGCCAATGCATTATGTTCAGGTTCCATGTTAGAATGAAATGAGGCACTCAGAGAATCACAGAACATTTAACAAATTAGGTTTACTTTGCTCTAACACAGCAAGGACAGACCACAGGGATAAAATGTATCTGGAGGTGATGCCCTCACCTCCTTGTATCTGGAAGTCACTGTGGCACAGGCTTTGTATTGGCCCAGGTCAGGAAGCTGTGTCAGAGAAGCTGGAGACAATCAGGATTCACTATCTCAGGAAAGATGCTAAGGAAGAGGGGTCCAAGAAAGCAGGGCTTTTTGGGGAGAAAAAGGTTGTGTCAGGGTAAGTGGATCTGGGCCAGGCTGCCCTAGTACATGTGATCAACACTTAAAAAGTGCTCAGTGATTGATTGTTAGAATCCTCCCACACTATCTTGTATTTATTTCGTCTTTATTCGGTATACACTTGATTCTGTATACACTTCTATGTGTACACATTGTATCCCCTGATGGAATGGAGATACTTTGCTAGTAGAGACTGTCACTCTTTCTGTTGCATCGCCAGCACCTGAGACAGCACTTGGTGCATATCAAGTACTTAATAAGTGCTTGTTGATTGATTAAAAACCAATGACAGCATGTACTGGATGCCTTTTACCTTAAAAGTTTCCTCTCCTGGCTAAACATCCCCCAGCTCCTTCAGCCAGCAGGGTTGGTCAATCTAGGGGTGCAAGGATGTCAAAGTAGAGGAAGTTGAGTTTGATTTGTCCAGGATCAAACAAGTTGTAAGGTTTAGAAGTGGGATATGAACCTCATTCCTCTGGTCAGAGTCAGTATTCTTTGCCTTGTGTAACAGTATCCTCTTCTGCCATCTGATTTCCAGGCTGCTCACTGTCACCATCAGCTTCCTTTGGACATGCCACACTTGCTCAAAATTTTTTCTCTGCAATTTAACTGTCTTTCAGATTTGTCTGCTTGTCATAGCTTTTAAGCAGCTTTTCTAAAATGTGATACGCAGGACTGAATAAAATAACTCCATATATGGTCTGACCAGTGCAGACACAATGGAGTTGCAGGCTCCTAGAGGTACAGTCCCTAGAAGAGACCACAGGTCAGTTAGTCCAAACTTCTTTTACAAATGAGGAAAGTCATACCCTGAGAACTTAACTGACTCTCCAAAAGTCACACTGGTAGTCTGTTGAAGAGCCAGCACTCACACTCAGATTTTCTGACTTCATAGTGTAGTGATCTTTCTATCATGTCACCTTTCTATCACCCCCTCTTCTGAATATTTCTTACTTCAATATGTTCCTAATCAGTGGGGTGGCACAATGAATAGTGTTGAACTTGGAGTCAGGAAGTCCTGAGTGCAAATCTAGCCTCAGAAAGTCACTTACCCTTTTCCAGTCTCAGGTTTCTCATCTGACAGATGAGCATGATAATGACACCTACCTCCCAGGGTTGTTGGGAAGATCAGATGAGATAATATAGTGTTTGTATAATATATCATGTTTATATAATAAAGTGTTTATATACTTTAAAGTGCTATCTATAATAACAGTTATAATTGTTATTATTATTATTTGAGGGCTATGAACACTCTCTCCTCCAAAGCAACCTATCTGTGCCTTCTTATTCTGTGTGATTCCTGTTATGTTGTTCCATAAATCCTCTGTGTGATGAATGAATAAATCCAAGAGACAGAATTTCTGGATAATCAATAATCAGGCTATTAATTAGGTTAGTCAGCAATCAATAAATTGATGGTCAGTGGTTTTTCTAAGTAATCAAAGACTCTGAATGCCTTAAATACCTTTGTGAAAAGGAATGCATCTGACAAGTGATTTTTTCCCCCAAAACTGTGGTGATTCATGGTTCACAACTATATAGGAAGGAAGGAAGGAAGATGGATCCTTGTTTTGGGGAAAAGTTTAGTTTTATTATAAGTGCCATATAATTTTTCTAAGCTAATTCAGAGTAGGAAAGGGCTAGCAGGAGAGGTGATAAGGCTCTACTCCTTGAACTTGTCCAAGGAGAGGCTACTTGAATTCATTATGGTGGGGTTCCTTTTATTGAATATGGATTGATCTGGATGTCTGCTAAGGTTCCTTCTAACTCAAATTCTGTGATTCTCATGTTCAGTTCTTGGCTTAATTCATTGTTCATCTCTAGAGTCCCTCCAAGAAAGATGGAGAATGGGCCAACTCAATAAGTTGTCCATCTAATGGTATTTTAGTGTCTGTACAATTCATGATCTTCATTAATTTTGTTTTTATTTTCTCTTTGGTTAGTGAGGCACATCTCATTGACTATGGATCACACTAAGTACTTTCAGTACTGTTCTAAGGTTTGATGCAATTACCAAAAGTATGCCATATATGAATAGGAATATGGCTTTTCAAATAATGCTTTATTGATGTTCTTTTTAGAATGTCACTCTTACTTTCCACTGACCCCAACCACCCTCTGACCCATCATTAGCATTAAAGCTATACCTTTTAACAAGTAAGGATTAATGAGCAAAACACATAATACATTGGCCATGTCTGAAAATGTTTGTCCTATTTCATACCTCAAGTCTACCACCTCTCATCTGAGAGAAGAGAGACCGGAGACAATTGTCCCCATCAATCTGCTGAAATAGATTAGCTCAAATGGCCAGTTATGGATTTCTGTGTTTGCTTGTTGTATTCCTCCAGTAGAATGCAAGGTTTTTGAGAGCAGGATCTCTTTCTCTCTCCGTGTGTACTCATTTCTTTTTTTATCCATTCACCTACATTCATTCATTTATTTGTTTATTTATCCATTCATTTACATTTGTCTTTCTCTCTGTCTCTCTGTCTTTGTAGCCCTAGTACCTAGCATAGTGTCTAACACATAGTAAGTACTTCTAAAATATGTGTTAGATAGGATTGTTGGACTGGATAACATTTTTTACTATTTACCTTAAAAGGCTGTGAGGATCACATAAGATAACTTACAAAACTTTATTGCTTGGACTATAGTTTTAATATGCTTGGCACACAGTAAGTACTTAATGCTTCCTGATTAGACTTGACTTAACAAAGCATCTTAGACAGCTGTACTTTTGCCCTGCCATAGATTCCATTCCTAAGTATACTCTTATTAAAGGATTGGAAAGTTAAGACACATTGGGTCCATCCAAAGGAAGAGGGAAGAGGGAAGAAGGGTTCTGTGTCTATTTCGGGGGCTTTCTCTCACTTTCCTCAAGTGAGAGAAATGAATGACCTGTTTTTAGGTGTAGGTTTCCTCTCATGCACCTGCGCTGTATACATGTCCTACAGACCTAACCCAAGGAATGCAATACATTGGAAGAAGATATGTTCTGGTGTCAGATGGTCTCTGTGTGTGAGAAGGGTACTGTTTTATCAGATGATTTAAGACATTCAACATATGTTCTTAGAACTTCAAATAAACCAAAATGAAATGCATCCCATGTAGTAAATGTGTTTGTTGAACACATCTGGACCATTAAAAAGCTAAATCTCTTTCACATATACACATTGTAAACTGAAACATAAATATAAGCTAAGGTCAACCCAAACTGGGAAAATTCAATGCTTTCTTTTTCTTTCTATTCTAGCATTTATTCTATTTTCTCTCTGCCCCCTCCCCTTGCATTGGGAGGAAAAAAAAGTCACCTCAGCTCCTGGGTGGATGTCCATTTTGAGAAGTTCCTGTGTAGGTATGTGGCATTCAATGCAATTCAACTCATCAAACTTTATCAGTAAGAGCCTGCCCTGTGCCAGGTATTGTGCTACGTGCTGAAAGTGGGGGTGGGTACATGGGTCAATATGACACAGACCCTACTCTCAATTTAATTCAGTTCAAACATGTTGAAGCAGCAGCCATGCACCAGGCCTTGTGGTGGCTTAGGAAATACAAAGACCACAACAAAATAGTCCTTGCCTTAACGAGATTATGTTTTAGTGACAGAGTTTACTGTCTCATCATAGAGAAAGATGGGTACATAAGGAAGTGTAACATTGTATCAATAATGCATTTTTTGTTTTAGTATAATCAAATGCCTCAGACTGAATAATGTGAGTAAAGAAGATCTTTCCCACCCAATAAGGGACCTGGGAAGATTTGTAGGAAGTCCCAGACCTTTTGTTAAAGAGGTACTGGTTCTCAAGGGTTGTGATGTTCTCTGATTTTGAAGAATGTATAAATTCTCTGAGGTGAGGTTTTGCTTCGGGGCTTATTGTCTGGAAGTCTTCGTATGGCCAGATGAAACTTTGGGCAGCCACTAAGGTGCCCCCGGCTTTGAAGACCCAGATGTTGGTGCTTCTCTCTCTTGTAACTGTGTATGTATGTAATAATCAGACTGCTGGATCTGCCTGTTGATTTATGATGTTATGTATTGCCTATGTCAGGCAGCTGGAAGCCCTGTCTGTTGATTTTGATTTCTCTGTATTTTCTCTGAAGTTCAGGGTGTTGACTTTTCCCCCTGAACTAAGTAAATGATATATATGCTTGGTTAAAGTGATGACTGACCCCTCAAAAGTTATTTTCCTTTTAGAAAAACAAATCTAAGAACCTCTCATAGCAGGCCCTCCCGTGTATGCTGGGGTCCTTGCTCTTACAAGCACAAAGCTGAATATGATAAAGGCAAAGGGGGATCCAAGTGACTGATTCTTTGGACTTTATCCCCATGTGCCATTGATCTTCACTCTCTGCAAGTTCCCTCAGTCTCTGTTGCCTTCTCACCCTGAACAGCCCTCCACATCTAGGGTTCCATCCTCCCTTTGGTGAATTCCTCTGTGTGGAGGAAGGACCCAGGTCAGTCATCTTTCATGGTTTTCCTGACTCTCCAGATTTCATCACGATGCTTTAGCTGTCTCCTCATCCTGGAACTTGCCTCTGCCCTGTGACCCCCTTCTCCTTTTAGTGAGTGCCTCTGAAGAACCTTCATTTGGAGGAAGGGCCCAACCCAGCCAGCTTTCATTCCTGTCCCAACTTTGCTTCTGATACTTTTCAGTTTCTTAGATGTTATCTTAAAATGTAAGTGACTTGAGGACATGGATTTTTTTTCTTTTTGCTTACATTTGTATCTCCAGCCTTTGGCACAGAGTCAGGAGGAGAAAGTGAGGCTGGTTCCTGTAAACCCCTCCCTTCCTCAAAACTAAGTCAAGGGCAAGTCATGTCATCATCTTGATGTTATGGTCCTCTTCAAGAATGAAGGACAAACACAACCTGTGGGTGAGTAGCAGCTCTTCTCCTGTCCTCTCCTCTCCTTTTTTCTTCTCTCCTCTCCTCTCCTTGACTTGAAAGTGTACTAGGCAAATTTAGGGAGAAAAACATTTCTTTAAGGTGGAGGAATTCAGTGATAGTTTCTTAGGTGAAATGGACCCACCTTTCTGGGGCTCAGTTTTCTCATCTACGAAATGGAAGCTATACATAACAATTTTCTTACCTTTTTTCATAAGATTGTTTTCATAATCAAATGAGATAATGCATGTGGAAGCCTGTTATCTTCACAAATTCCCTGGGAGGGGAGGGCTATTATTCTCTCTAATTTACAGATTAAGAAAAGGAGGTGCAGATTGGTCAGGGTCAGGTAGCTATTCATTGTCAAAGGCTGGATTTGAACTCTGTGGCGTCGCAGGTTCAGTCTCTCTTCTCCATCCAACCTCACACACTTTCCTCTTCTTGGCAAAGTTTACTGTCCATCCACAGTGACTTTCCAAGACATATGTGTGGATGGACCAGCTCTGAGGGTCATCTTTCTAACAACATATAGTTTGGATCCCAGAGCATTTTTTATTTTTTTCTGTGTGAATAGTTAGGCTGACCTACTAGAAGTGATTATGGATTTTATTTAGAAGGTTCTGTGTTGTGGGGCTTAGATTGATCAGTACAATGTCATCATTCATAAACAGGAGCATTTGAAGGATTTCACCACCTATGGATAGTTCTTCCATTGGGTCTCTAACTCAAACCTCCTTGTTATGAATCCATCTGTCTTCCTAATATTTGTCTCACTCACCCTTAATAATCAGGAAGTCATAAACAAAGCTAACTATATTCTTTTATCTTTAATGAAATCCATGATTTTCACACATACTTAGGAGATGATATTTGGTTAGAGGAGTATCTTTAAGAAAAGGCATTTTCTTGGTCAAACCAATCCTGGTCTTTAAAGATAGTGAACGAATAAAGTTTGATGGATAGAGGGCTGGGCCTGGAGTTCAAATTCAGCCTTAGCTGTGTGACTTACTAGGTGGATGAACCTGGACAAGCCACTTAGCCTCTGTTTGCCTTAGTCTACTGCAGAAGGAAATGGCAAATCACTCCAGTATCTTTGTCAAGAAAACCCATAGACAGGATGGTCCACAGAATCACAGAGGCAGATACTACGAAAGACTAAACAGCAACGACCAAATAAGGACTGTGGGATTTTGTATCCTCTGCCTCTTGCAGTCAGTCCAGTAATTGAAACAATGTGGCCTGATATAGAATATCACCTGTGAAACCTGCTTGTACCCCTCTCTTACCTTCATTAAAAACACCCTTGATCCCTACGTAGAGTATTCTCATAAAGATTTTATAGAGATGGGAAAAAAGTATGGGTTGTGGTTATTGATCTTTTCTCATTCACCTTTTTAAAGCAGGAATTCCTCTATGACCACACTAGCAGACACACTACGACCACCTCCTCACTGGCTGGCTGACTCTAGGGTAATGCAATTCCTGGCTTTCAACTTTCAGTTCTCCTTTATCTTCTAAAATTACAATGCATAAAACCTACCTTCAGGGTAGGAGCTGCCTTGCTTTCTTGTTCTTATATTTCCAGCTCAGTGTCTGGCATATAAGAAATATTTAATCGGTATCCTATCTGGTAGGAGGAAGGAGAGAATTTGGAACTGAAAATAAAATAAAATTAAAAAATTTTAAATGGTCTATTGTCTTTTTTTAGTCCACCCTTCTTCTTTCCCTCCTTAATTTCTCCTTCTCTTCCTTCTCTCCCTCTCTTCCTTCTCTTCTTCTTTTCCTCTCTCCTTCTCTTCCTTTCTTTTTCCCTTCCTTCCTTCCTTCCTTCCTTCCTTCCTTCCTTCCTTCCTTTCTCTCTCTTTCTTTTTCCTTCTCTTTTTGATCTATTAATGTCCATTATTTTAGCTCTCCTCTTTCAAAAAATACCTGGAAAATCAATCTTTTAATGTACTCATATTATATCACCCCTAATGCAGACATTTTCTATAAGGATTTGACTTAGTTCAACATTTTTCCTTTTTTAGTGCCATTTCAACTTCTTAATATTTAGATAGACAAAGCATTTATGAAGAAATTACTATGTGCCAGACTTTGAATTTGCTGCTGGGGATACAAATATAAGTAAACAAGAAAGCCTCTGCCTTTGAAGAGCTCACAAACCTTTTTAAAATTTTTTTATTTTATTTTAATTTCAGGTTCTAATTCTTTCCTTCATATTTCCCTGCCCCCACCCCCACAGCTGACCCTTGCCCCCACTTCCTACCATTAAGAAAGCAGGAAAAACAACATTCCTGTTACAAACATGGATAGTCAAACAAAACAAATCCTTGCATAGGCCTTGTCCAAAAAGAAAAAAGAAAAATCAAAAGGTTTCAGTATCCATTCTGTGTTCATCACCTCTCTAGTTGGAGCTCATCATCAGTCCTCTGGAATTGTGTTTGGTCATTACGTTGATCAGAGTTAACTAAGTCTTTCAAAGTTATTTGCCTTTTCAATACTATTGTTATTATGTAAATTGTTCTCCTGGTTATGCTTATTTCACTTTGTATCAGTTCATACAAGTTTAACGAGTTTACATTAGAAGTGGGGGCCTCACGGGAATGGGAAGGTCATAACTGGGAAATGGTTTGGCGCTCTTCAGCTTTCCAAGACAAGGTGAAAACTCCCCTATCAGAACTGGTGACCCCAGGATCAGACGCTAAGATTCCAGTGGGAGGGAGATAAGGATGATGACCAGATGACAGGCAGTCTGGCAAGGAGAAGGCAGCAAAGTAATGAGGAGACTTGGTCACTAGTGGCATAGTGTAGACGCTCATCCATCAGAGTGCATTGAGGACACTGGTGTTTGAGGGCAGAATGTGGTAGCCCCATTGTCAGTGATGAGAAAATAATTTAAAAAATTTTAAAAAACCTTACTGCTTCTAGGATCTAGGTTTTGTTAGGATCTAGATTTTGTTAAGATCTAGGTTTTGTTACTTGAGAGGGATGAAATGAGAGAAGTGGATGGTTCTAATCCCTGTCCAGTCATGCAGTCTTGTAGGTGATGGAGAATCAACCCAGGTTGAGTTCAATCATCTCAGGCTTGATTTCTTCCCGAATAAAGGTCTTGCTGCTGTAGATCTCCACCATACTGCCCACCATCTCTGGCAGGATAATCATCTTGTGAAGAAGCATCTTTATGTCGGAATATTGTTTGCAGGTAAATCTAGCTTGAGTTTCTGTCACTGTCAAGCACTGTGAGCTGTTCATAAGATATGTCTGGCAGCCAATCCAGGTCTACACTGAAGTAGGTAAACTTTATGAAGGTCTGCTTCTTCTGCTCCTCTTCTACTCGTCCAGTCATCCTGACGAATATCTGGTCACTGGATTCAGATGGCTCAGGAGTAGAAAGTGAGGCTGGTGACCTGCACAGCCCTCCCTCACTCAAAACAAAGTCCAGTGCAAGTCATGTCATCATTTCTCTGATGTCATGGTCTTCTTCAAAACTGAAGGATGAACACAACAACAACTTGTTAAGAGCCAAGGGATCTGGATTTGACTCCCAGGTCATGGTGCAGGAGGCTGTAGGACATACCCAGGACTATTGCATGGCTAGTAGGGATCTCCATGGGGGGGACTCCTGGGAGTTCACTGCCTGAGGATGCTCCTCTCTTGCTCCTCTCTCAAACGAGAAAATAATTTGTTAAAGAAATCAACATAACCTCTCCAACATTTTTCATTTTTTTGTTGTCACTTCAGTTACTTCCTTAAATGTTCTAAGCTTAGCTGCTTCTCTCACCATCTTCCTTTAAATACTTTTTTCTTTACTTTTTCTCTTCTTCTTTATAGGATGCTGCTGATTATAATCTTTCATTATCAGTTTCCATGATACTTTATAGTCAACTTTATATTCTAAATAGAATTATTCATGACTGCCATATCTCTGTTTGGCAGAGAATTCATATCTTTGCTATGTGAGGCAATCTATAGGCTCTTTTGTTCTCATTATGGCAACTGACCTAAACTGGTTATATTTCCTTAGTAAATCTGTGTCACTGTCTGTTCTTTTATGCATTATGCATTTTTTTGGCCTCATACATAAGGCGCCATATTATCTGAAAGACTTGACTAATGGTGAGCCTGTCTTTGGGGACTGGGGTTGTTTTTACCTTTCTTTGTATCTCCTGCTCTTAACTCAGTGTCTGATGTATAGCAAGCACTTATCAAATGTTTGTTGATTGACTAAATGGACTGGAAATAATAATTTGGCATCTTGTATGCATTTTACTAACCAACCCCATCTGATATGCTTAGATTGGCATTAAGGAGGGGGAGCTTTAGAGGGAGAAGGAAGAGATGGGGTGGGGGAAGCACATTTACCCTCAGAGGGGTATATTCAACATTTTTGACTGATATGAAACATGACTGGTGTCCTGGACCTTTTTGAACCAAGAGAAAAACCTCCGGAGTCATTTAAGAGTCTTAGAGAACAAATGCTCTTTTAGCAGTTGTTTCTGGTTCTGTAGTAGATCCAGGGTCAGAAATACTTTCATAGTTCCCTTCCAGTGACCATCTGAAAAGGTTCTGTATTCTAAGCCCAGGATAGACTTTTCTATATCAGGACGGAAAAAAAA